>NW_027478711.1:282965-292965 GCF_051014685.1 Ptiloglossa arizonensis
CTGGGGGTCCCGTGTCAAACGCGATCGCTAAACCGAACGTAGCGAAGCAGAGGGGGCAACTGCTGAGGTTTGTCCCCCCCGTGTTTGCCGTGCGGGGCGACCCGTGTCGTCGGAAAGGTGGATCCTGGGATCTGAGGGGGCCCTGTCCTGCGGGAGAGTGTGCACCCAACACGTACCTTTGGCCACTGCTTCGACTAGACGGGCGGCTAGGCGAGAAAAGCAGCTCTGTGCCTAGTCAATCGGCTTGGAACGACCATACGTCTCGGCGAGTGGGTTCTATATTGGGCGAGGAAGGGGACCTTGGAGTCCGGGGAGACCCGGTCGGCCTTGGAACGCGGACTATATCCTGGGTAATGTCCTAACCTGGCGGAGCCAGGTTCCATTTGAGGGTCCGAGGAGGCTGGGACATGCAGCGGGATGAAGAGACTAACTTGACCATGGAATCACAAACAAACAAATCGGATCAACCCGTAGTCGTTCTTGAGATTCTCAAGAGCGACGCGGTAGAAATAAAGAAGGAGGTCGACGATGCAGGTGCTCCCGGCACGTCGTCCCCAAAAATTAAGAAGAAGGAGGAAGCTGGGGAGGGACAGAAACACGCCTCCCCTAGCAAAGACTCAAGAGGCAAGGCGAAGCCTGCGGGTGACAAGAACCCCGCGCCGCCTTTGCCTAAAAAGCCAAAAGACGCGGCCAAGCCGCAAAAGCAGGATGGACCGGGTGTACCCACCCGTAAAAATCCAAAGGAGCCGCGGGCCGTAAAGCCCAGTGCTCATAAAAAGTCGGAGGCCCACGGGAACATCCCACCGGGCCCGGGTGAAAAGCCTGGAGACTGGACAACGGTCTCCAGGAAGAAGAAGGCAGGCGCAGCCATACCAGGCAAACCGGCCTCCGAGAAACGGGGCAAGGTACCGACGGAGGCGGTATCTGGGCCCAAAATACGGCCGCTCGATCTCATACGAGACGAAGCCTCGGCCGTGATCGCGGATGTCCGGAGCTTCTGCCTTCGACCGGAGTCGAAGGTAACAAAGGAGGCCGGTGGCCGTGTGATCGGCCAAACATCCGCGCTCTACGAGCTTGTCCAGGAACTGCTCATTCGCAGCAGCTTCCTCGAAGGGCAGCTCGCCGCGGTGCGCCAGGACTCCAAGGAGTCCCTCAAGGCGGCCGTAAAGAGCGTGGCGCAGAGGACGCTGATGGATGCGAAATCTGCAGTGCGGAAACAAGTGTCGACCTACGCCGATGCGGTAAAGGTCGACACCAAGAAAGTCTCCCCAGACGCGGTGGTGCCACCCCGAAATGCGGTGCGCATATTCCCGCCGAAGGGAACAAAACAGAACAGTGATGTCACAAAACACACTGTTCTGTCTGTCGTCAAGCCTACCAAGGCCAAGATCCGCGTTACAGCGGTTCGACGCATCCACTCAGGTGGCATAGTCGTCGAGACCGAACGCGAAGAAGACCTGAAGGCCTCCACGAATTCGGCGGAACTGAAAGGAGTGGGTCTTTCAGTTTCCGTACAAACGAAGAGGAAGCCTACACTTATAGTGTATGACGTTCCTCGAAAGGTTACAAAGGAGGAGGTTGTATCCAGTATTTGGAAACAAAACCTCAGTGAAATGACACAGGGGGAAGTGTCATCCGCCTTGAAAGTCCGGTTTGCAACCGGGCCCAAGGCGAATAACGCGAAAACGACCAACTGGGTCATTGAGTGCAGCCCGCAGGTTCGCCTGCGGCTCAAAGAAAGAGGCCGAGTATACATCGGATGGTCGTCTTGCCGTGTGCAGGACTACATTGCGGTGGCTCGGTGCTTTAAGTGCCAGAGGTTTGGCCACATGGCCAAACACTGCAAAGTAAAGGAGGAAGTTTGCGGACATTGTGCTAGAGGTGGGCACACGATAAGCTCCTGCAAGAGTTTGAACGAGACCCCGGTCTGTTCAAACTGCAAGGCTAGGGGCAAAAGATACGACCATCGGTCGAAAGACAAGTCCTGCGCGTCCTATCAGGTCGCGCTGGAACAAGTAATAGCTCGGACCGATTATGGCGGGCAAAAATAAACAAAATAAAACCGAGAGCATCCCTCTGAGACAATACCGGGTCGTGCAGCATAACATGCGACGAGCCCGGATTGTTCTTGATGAGGTGAGGGAGTTGATGCACTCGCGAAGGGTCGATGTGCTGCTCGCGCAGGAGCCCTATTCCCAAGAGGGTACCGTCCCTGGGCTGGGGCTTGCGACGAAAGTAGTCACGGGGGGCACACCGGTAATGGCGGCAATTGCTGTCCGGAACCCGGAACTCTCCGTGGTCAAAATCTCGCATCTGTGCGACTCGCATTTGACCTGCGTTTGCATCAGCGATGATGCGGCCGGAAGTTTTTACTTGGTCAGTCAGTACTTTCAATGCTCCGAGGAGATTGAACCCAGCTTGGCTCGACTGGGAAAAGTACTTGATGCTCTCGGACACAGTCGGGTCGTTATCGCGGCGGACGTCAATGCCAAGTCCCCCTCGTGGGGCGGCACACGAACGGACGCGCGGGGAGATGAACTCGAAGAGTTCATCGCTCAACACGGCCTGACTGTGATGAACGATGCTGGAAGTATACCCACATACTCCAGCCCAAGTGGCGAATCATGGATCGACGTTACGCTAGTGACGAACGATATGTCGAAATATGTGAAAAACTGGAGGGTCCAATACGATTGGACCTCCAGCGATCATCGAGCGATTGAGTTTGTGTTACAGTTCGCAGACGTGAGCGAGGATCGTCGTGCCTTGGAGCCCCGATTCCGCACGTCCAAAGCGGACTGGTCTCGCTTCGATCGTGCGTTGCTTGAACGCGAGAGGCTCCTTCCCGGAGACGTCGAATGTCGAAGGGATGTCGAACATCTAGCACAGGAGATCGAGCTGGCGATCGTCCACGCGTGCAAAGCCTCCATACCTGTCAAGCAATGGCACTCAAAATCCGTCCCTTGGTGGACGAGGGAATTGACCAAACGGAAGACGCACGTGTATCGTCTGAGACGTGCCTTCCAGCGTGAGAAAGACCAAAAGGAGAGAGCAGCTAGAAAGGCTGAATACAATAACGCCAGAAAAGCCTATACAGCTGCTGTTCGAACTGCCAAGTTTCAAAGCTGGACAAACTTTGTTACCGAGCAAGGAAACAAGGAGCCCTGGGGGCTCACATACAAGATCGCCCAAAAGAAGGTGCGAGTTGAGACAGCTGTCTCCAACATTCGAACGCAAGACGGCTATACGATGGACTGGAAATCCACCGCCTCGCAGCTCCTCGGAGCGTTAATCCCGGACGACACGACCGCGGACGAAACGCCGGAGCAATCGAACATCAGGCTAGATTCAATCACCGACCCGCCGACGGAAGACTGCACAGTCTTCACTAGGAAGGAGGTTGGAGACGCGATCTGGAGCCTAAAGCGAGGAAAATGCCCTGGTCCGGACCGTTTAGAGGTCGAAGTCCTAAGACGCGCGTATGGATCCGTCCACAGCGGTCTGCTTCGTCTCTACAACGCGTGTCTGTGCAAAGGAGTATTTCCCGTCAGATGGAAAGTCGGCTCTATCATTACCATACTGAAAGGGCCCGACAAACCACTGACGGAGGTCAAATCGTATAGGCCCATTTGCCTACTTTCCATCTTGGGCAAAGCGTTGGAGAAGCTGATGCTGCTAAAAATGAGAGAAGTGTTTCTGAACCCCGACTACTGCTCGGATCGGCAATACGGATTCAGGCCTGGGCGATCCACTGATGTCGCGTTAGTGAAGTTCAGGGACCTGGTGTCTGGCCGAGAAGAAAAGTATGTATTGGGACTCTCCTTCGATATCTCCGGTGCTTTCGACAACGTCTGGTGGCCCAGCATCCTACAGAAGTTGAAAGCCCGGGGATGCCCTCGAAATCTATACAGACTGATGGTCGACTACTTCGCCGAGCGTGAGGTCACGATAGTTTCCAAACACGGCATCGTGCGCAAGAAAGTCACCAAAGGCTGTCCACAGGGTTCGATTCTCGGTCCGAGCTGTTGGAACCTAGTCTTCGACGAAGTTCTGCAGCTCCTTTCGAACACCGAGCTCGCGTGCGAGCCCATAGCCTACGCCGACGACCTTCTCGTGATTGTTTGTGGAAACACGAGACGCGAGTTGGAGCGCAAAGGCCAAAAAGTCGCGGACGTCATTTCTGGTTGGTGCGCCACCCAGAAATTGGAGCTGTCAGCGACCAAAACCGAGATGGTCCTCTTGAAAGGTTCTCTGGATAGAGAAAGGCCTCCTGTGGTGAAGATTAACGAGAGAAGTGTGGCCCTTAAGCGTACCATCCGGTACCTGGGGGTCCACTTTGACGCTGGTCTGGGAATAAGATCCCATGTCGATTATTTGAGCGCTAAGACCGCGCGAACGTTTTACGCGTTAGCGCGGCTTGCGCGTGCGAAGTGGGGACTCGGACATCGAGCCATGCGAACATTGTACGATGGCCTCTTTGTGCCGATAACGGCGTACGCCGCTGCCGGCTGGGCTGACCGCCTGGGCTCTGTTACGAAGACTATCCTTGCCAGAGCTCAGAGACGTGTGCTGCTCGGCGTCACCAAGGCCTACCGCACGGTATCTACCGATGGAATCTGCG
Source organism: Ptiloglossa arizonensis (assembly GCF_051014685.1). Taxonomy (NCBI): domain Eukaryota; kingdom Metazoa; phylum Arthropoda; class Insecta; order Hymenoptera; family Colletidae; genus Ptiloglossa; species Ptiloglossa arizonensis. Next base: position 287,587 of record NW_027478711.1, read on the forward strand.
TGATCGCCGGTACGATGCCGGTAGACCTGGCGATAGTGGAGCGTGCGTGCGCCTTTAACATCAGACGACAAAACGACATCGCCCTGGGTGACTGTCGAATAAGTCACGATGAACTTGAGTCAGGAGCGGTATCCCCCTCGGAGGCAAAAGCCCGGGTGAGGGAGGAACTCCTACGACAGTGGCAATTGAGATGGTCGTCGTCCGAGAAGGGAAGGACCACCTTCCGATACTTCCCGGACGTGTCTGACCGTCAAAAAGCCATTTGGATTCACCTCGACCACTACGTGGTCCAATTCCTTAGTGGACATGGAAACTTCCGTGCGAAGCTAAAGGAATTCGCCCTGGTCCCGGACGAGAACTGTGTCTGTGGGGAGGCCGAGACGCCTCCACACGTCCTGTTCCGCTGTCCGAGGCACCGACGCGCGCGAGAACTCCTACGACAGGCAGCCGAAGGCAACGGCCTTTCATGGCCGGTAACAGAAGCTGACCTGGTCACCGAACATCTATTCAAGGAGTTCCGGAAATACGCACGCGCGGTGCTGGGGAACAACATCAGAGGTGAATAAATCGAACGCAAGACGCGACGCAACAGGGTCGAATCACTCCCCTGCGTTGCAAACTCGAAAATCATCATTGAACGCATAACGCAACGATAGAGGGTCGATCATTTCCCCTTCGTTGCATCGAACATGAATCGACACAAAACGCGACGCAACAGGGTCGAACTCTTCCCCTGCGTCGCAAATTCGAACCAATCGAACGCATCACGCGACGGTGCAGGGACGACCAATCCCCTCCCGTTGCAGGAGGACTCGATAATTCGAACGCAGTACAGTCTTGGGCTTCGGCCAAGACTCCTCGGGCCGGGAGCCAAGCCCCACCCGCTTCGGCGGGTGTACCCCGGATTGGGTTGGACTCGAGGTGGCAGTGAAGGTTCGCCGCCGTCACCCTCCGAACTACGTGACGGTGCGACAAGAAGGTAGATGCCCGAACACCAGGCAAAAGTAGTGAGAAGCTGGTATGGACTTCAAGTCCGAGGTACAGCGCGTCCCTTCGCTTGCGAACGGACATTGAACGCACTAACACTACATGTCCCTATCTACTGGTGGGGAGTAATTCAAGGGCTAGGTCAATGAAGTAGGAATACGGAGACCAGAACCCGGGGTTGCAGGAGCAGGGGTAGAGCATCCCCTGGCTCACCGAAAGTCCAAAAATCGTCCATTACGGCCCAAACACGCTCAAACCGAGCCGGAGCTGGCACCGGCCTCGGCAATGACGAAACCACCCAAGCGGATGCTGCGTACTCCCACCTAGAAACATCTACAAACACAGTGGAAAGAGTGCGCAGCAAGTGAAGGAGCCACGGCGGGTAAAAATTATAAGCGACCGATCACCCGTCGTATTGGAAAATAAAGCAACACGCCGCTGGCACTTGGAAAAAAAATAGCAACAGAATTGTGAAGCTATCGAGCGAAAGTTTGGGTTGGGACTCAGGTGAGCCAAGGGTCGATGCTCCCCAGCCCGGCCGTTTTACTCGGGACATGATGCCCGAGGTCATGTTCAAGTTACGTTGCGTACCTCCACGCGGTCCCACTGGGGGTCCCGTGTCAAACGGGATCGCTAAACCGAACGTAGCGAAGCAGAGGGGGCAACTGCTGAGGTTTGTCCCCCCCGTGTTTGCCGTGCGGGGCGACCCGTGTCGTCGGAAAGGTGGATCCTGGGATCTGAGGGGGCCCTGTCCTGCGGGAGAGTGTGCACCCAACACGTACCTTTGGCCACTGCTTCGACTAGACGGGCGGCTAGGCGAGAAAAGCAGCTCTGTGCCTAGTCAATCGGCTTGGAACGACCATACGTCTCGGCGAGTGGGTTCTATATTGGGCGAGGAAGGGGACCTTGGAGTCCGGGGAGACCCGGTCGGCCTTGGAACGCGGACTATATCCTGGGTAATGTCCTAACCTGGCGGAGCCAGGTTCCATTTGAGGGTCCGAGGAGGCTGGGACATGCAGCGGGATGAAAAGACGTAACTTAATATGGAAACTCAAACTCAAATATCGGATCAACCCGTGGTCGTTCTTGAGATCCTCAAGAGCGACGCGGTGGTAGTAAAGAAGGAGGTCGACGATGCAGGTGCTCCCGGCACGTCGTCCCCCAAAACGAAGAAGGAGGGTGCTGGGGAGGGACACAAACACGCCTCCCCTAGCAAAGTTTCAACAGGCACGGCGAAGCCTGCGGGTGACAAAACCCCCGCGCCGCCGCTGCCCAAGAAACAGGCGAGAAACGCGGCCAAGCCGCAAAAGCAGGATGGACCGGGTGTACCCACCCGTAAAAATCCAAAAGAGCCACGGGCCGATAAGCCCAGCGCTCACCTAACGTCAGGGGCCCACGGGAAGATCCCACCGGGCCCGGGAGTAAAGCCTGGAGACTGGACAACGGTCTCCAGGAAGAAAAAGGCCGGCACAGCCATACCAGGCAAACCGGCCTCCGAGAAACGGGGCAAGGTACCGACGGAGGCGGTATCTGGGCCCAAAATACGGCCGCTCGATCTCATACGAGACGAAGCCTCGGCCGTGATCGCGGATGTCCGGAGCTTCTGCCTTCGACCGGAGTCGAAGGTAACAAAGGAGGCCGGTGGCCGTGTGATCGGCCAAACATCCGCGCTCTACGAGCTCGTCCAGGAACTGCTCATTCGCAGCAGCTTCCTCGAAGGGCAGCTCGCCGCGGTGCGCCAGGACTCCAAGGAGTCCCTCAAGGCGGCCGTAGAGAGCGTGGCGCAGAGGACGCTGAAGGCGGTGAGCCGCCCAGATGCGAAATCTGCGACGGTAACAAAGGTGTCGACCTACGCAGATGCGGTTAAGGTCGTTAGCAAAAGAGTCTCCTCAGACGCGGTGATGCCACCCCGAAACGCGGTGCGCATATTCCCGCCGAAAGGAAAGAAGCAGAACAGTGACGTAACAAAAAACACTGTTCTGTCTGTCGTTAAGCCTACCAAGGCCAAGATCCGCGTTACAGCGGTTCGACGCATCCACTCAGGTGGCATAGTCGTCGAGACCGAACGCGAAGAAGACCTGAAGGCCTTCACGAATTCTGCGGAACTGAAAGGAGTGGGTCTTTCAGTTTCCGTACAAACGAAGAGGAAGCCTACACTTATAGTGTACGACGTTCCTCGCAAGGTTACAAAGGAGGAGGTTGTATCCAGTATTTGGAAACAAAACCTCAGTGAAATGACACAGGGGGAAGTGTCATCCGCCTTGAAAGTCCGGTTTGCAACCGGGCCCAAGGCGAATAACGCAAAAACGACCAACTGGGTCATTGAGTGCAGCCCGCAGGTTCGCCTGCGGCTCAAAGAAAGAGGCCGAGTATACATCGGATGGTCGTCTTGCCGTGTGCAGGACTACGTTGCGGTGGCTCGGTGCTTTAAGTGCCAGAGGTTTGGCCACATGGCCAAACACTGTAAAACCAAAGAGGAGATATGCGGACATTGTGCTAGAGGTGGGCACACGATCAGCTCCTGCAAGAGTTTGAACAAGACCCCGGTCTGTTCAAACTGCAAGGCTAGGGGCAAAAGACATGACCATCGGTCGAAAGACAAGTCCTGCGCGTCCTATCAGGTCGCGCTGGAACAAGCTATAGCTCGGACCGATTATGGCGGGCAAAAATAAACAAAATAAAACCGAGAGCATCCCTCTGAGACAATACCGGGTCGTGCAGCATAACATGCGACGAGCCCGGATTGTTCTTGATGAGGTGAGGGAGTTGATGCACTCGCGAAAGATCGATGTGCTGCTCGCGCAGGAGCCCTATTCCCAAGAGGGTACCGTCCCTGGGCTGGGGCTTGCGACGAAAGTAGTCACGGGGGGCACACCGGTAATGGCGGCAATTGCTGTCCGGAACCCGGAACTCTCCGTGGTCAAAATCTCGCATCTGTGCGACTCGCATTTGACCTGCGTTTGCATCAGCGATGATGCGGCCGGAAGTTTTTACTTGGTCAGTCAGTACTTTCAATGCTCCGAGGAGATTGAACCCAGCTTGGCTCGACTGGGAAAAGTACTTGATGCTCTCGGACACAGTCGGGTCGTTATCGCGGCGGACGTCAATGCCAAGTCCCCCTCGTGGGGCGGCACACGAACGGACGCGCGGGGAGATGAACTCGAAGAGTTCATCGCTCAACACGGCCTGACTGTGATGAACGATGCTGGAAGTATACCCACATACTCCAGCCCAAGTGGCGAATCATGGATCGACGTTACGCTAGTGACGAACGATATGTCGAAATATGTGAAAAACTGGAGGGTCCAATACGATTGGACCTCCAGCGATCATCGAGCGATTGAGTTTGTGTTACAGTTCGCAGACGTGAGCGAGGATCGTCGTGCCTTGGAGCCCCGATTCCGCACGTCCAAAGCGGACTGGTCTCGCTTCGATCGTGCGTTGCTTGAACGCGAGAGGCTCCTTCCCGGAGACGTCGAATGTCGAAGGGATGTCGAACATCTAGCACAGGAGATCGAGCTGGCGATCGTCCACGCGTGCAAAGCCTCCATACCTGTCAAGCAATGGCACTCAAAATCCGTCCCTTGGTGGACGAGGGAATTGACCAAACGGAAGACGCACGTGTATCGTCTGAGACGTGCCTTCCAGCGTGAGAAAGACCAAAAGGAGAGAGCAGCTAGAAAGGCTGAATACAATAACGCCAGAAAAGCCTATACAGCTGCTGTTCGAACTGCCAAGTTTCAAAGCTGGACAAACTTTGTTACCGAGCAAGGAAACAAGGAGCCCTGGGGGCTCACATACAAGATCGCCCAAAAGAAGGTGCGAGTTGAGACAGCTGTCTCCAACATTCGAACGCAAGACGGCTATACGATGGACTGGAAATCCACCGCCTCGCAGCTCCTCGGAGCGTTAATCCCGGACGACACGACCGCGGACGAAACGCCGGAGCAATCGAACATCAGGCTAGATTCAATCACCGACCCGCCGACGGAAGACTGCACAGTCTTCACTAGGAAGGAGGTTGGAGACGCGATCTGGAGCCTAAAGCGAGGAAAATGCCCTGGTCCGGACCGTTTAGAGGTCGAAGTCCTAAGACGCGCGTATGGATCCGTCCACAGCGGTCTGCTTCGTCTCTACAACGCGTGTCTGTGCAAAGGAGTATTTCCCGTCAGATGGAAAGTCGGCTCTATCATTACCATACTGAAAGGGCCCGACAAACCACTGACGGAGGTCAAATCGTATAGGCCCATTTGCCTACTTTCCATCTTGGGCAAAGCGTTGGAGAAGCTGATGCTGCTAAAAATGAGAGAAGTGTTTCTGAACCCCGACTACTGCTCGGATCGGCAATACGGATTCAGGCCTGGGCGATCCACTGATGTCGCGTTAGTGAAG
>NW_027478713.1:300000-420326 GCF_051014685.1 Ptiloglossa arizonensis
TATAATGTACAACTTATAACGTATAACGTACAACGTATAACGTATAAAATATAACGTATAACGTATAACGTATAACGTATAACGTATAACGTATAACGTATAACGTATAACGTATAACGTATAACGTATAACATATAACGTATAACGTATAACGTATAACGTATAACGCATACCGAATAACGTATAACGTGTAACGAAGCACGCATAACGCATAACGTATAACGTATATCGTATAACGTATAATGTATAACGTATACCGCATAACGTATAACGTATAACCTATGACGTATAACGTATAACGTATAACGTATAACGTATAACGTATAATGTATAACGTATAACGTATAACGTACAACGTATAACGCATAACGTATAACGTATAACTTATAACGTATAACGTATAACGTATAACGTATAACGTATAACGTATAACGTATAACGTATAACGTATAACGTATAACATATAACGTATAACGTATAACGTATAACGTGTAACGTATAACGTATAACGTATAACGTATAACGTATAAAATATAACGTATAACGTATAACGTATAACGTAGAACGTATAACGTATAACGTATAACGTATAACGTATAACGTATAACGTATAACGTATAACGTATAACGTATAACGTGTAACGTGTAACGTATAACGTATAACGTATAACGTATAACGTATAACGTATAACGTATAAAATATAACGTATAACGTATGACGTATAACGTATAACCTATAACGCATACCGAATAACGTATAACGTGTAACGAAGAACGCATAACGCATAACGTATAACGTTTATCGTATAACGTATAATGTATAACGTATACCGCATAACGTATAACGTATAACCTATGACGTATAACGTATAACGTATAACGTATAACGTATAACGTATAACGTATAACGTATAATGTATAACGTATAACGTATAACGTATAACGTATAACGTATAACGTATAACGTATAACGTATAACGTATAACGTATAACGTATAACGTATAACGTATAACGTATAACGTATAACGTATAACGTATAACGTATAACGTATAACGTATAACGCATACCGAATAACGTATAACGTGTAACGAAGAACGCATAACGCATAACGTGTAACGAAGAACGCATAACGCATAACGTATAACGTATATCGTATAACGTATAATGTATAACGTATACCGCATAACGTATAACGTATAACCTATGACGTATAACGTATAACGTATAACGTATAACGTATAACGTATAATGTATAACGTATAACGTATAACGTACAACGTATAACGTATAACGTATAACGTATAACTTATAACGTATAACGTATAACGTATAACGTACAACGTATAACGTATAACGTATAACGTATAACGTATAACGTATAACGTATAACGTATAACGTATAACGTATAACGTATAACGTATAACGTATATCGTATATCGTATAACGTATAACGAATAACGTAAAACGTATAACGTATAACGTATGACGTATAACGTGTAACGAATAACGTATAAAGAATAACGTACAACGTATATCGTATAACGTACAACTTATAACGTATAACGTACAACGTACAACGTATAACGTATAACGTATAACGTATAACGTATAACGTATAACGTATAACGTATAACGTATAACGTATAACGTATAACGTATAACGTATAACCTATGACGTATAACGTATAACGTATAACGTATAACTAATAAAGTATAACGTATAACGAATATCGTAGAACGTATAACGCATAACGTATAACGTATAACGTATAACGTATAACGTATAACGTATAACGTATAACTTATGACGTATAACGTATAACGTATAACGTATAACGTATAACGTATAACGTATAACGTATAACGTATAACGTATAACGTATAACGTATAACGTATAACGTATAACGTATAACTTATGACGTATAGCGTATAACGTATAACGTATAACGTATAACGTATAACTAATAAAGTATAACGTATAACGAATATCGTAGAACGTATAACGCATAACGTATAACGTATAACGTATAACGTATAACGTATAACGTATAACTTATGACGTATAACGTATAACGTATAACGTATAACGTATAACGTATAACGTATAACGTATAACGTATAACGTATAACGTATAACGTATAACGTATAACCTATGACGTATAACGTATAACGTATAACGTATATCGTATAACGTATAACGTAAAACGTATAACGTATAACGTATAACGTATACCGTATAACGTATAACGTACAACGTATAACGTATAACGTATAACGTATAACGTATAACGTATAACGTATAACGTATAACGTATAACGTATAACGTATAACGTATAACGTATAACGTATATCGTATAACGTATAAGGCATAACATGTAATGTATAACGTATAACGTATATCGTATAACGTACAACTCATAACGTATAACGTACAACGTATAACGTATAACGTGTAACGTATAACGTATAACGTATAACGTATAACGTATATCGTATAACGTATAACGTATAACGTATAACGTATAACGTATAACGTATAACGTATAACGTATAACGTATAACGTATAACGTATAACGTATAACGCATAACGTATAACGCATAACATGTAATGTATAACGTATAACGTATAATGTATAACGTATAACGTATAACGTATAACGTACAAAGTATAACGTATCACGTATAACGTATTACGAATTACGTATAACGTATAACGTATTACGTAACACCTATAACGTATAAAGTATAACGTATAACGTATAACGTATAACGTATAACGTACATCGTATATCGTAAAACGTATAACGTATAACGTATAACGTATAACGTGTAACGAAGTACGTATAACGAATAACGTATAACGTATATCGTATAACGCACAACTTATAACGTATAACGTACAACGTATAACGTATAATGTATGACGTGTAACGTATAACGTACAACGTATAACGTATAATGTATGACGTGTAACGTATAACGTATAACGTATAACGTATAACGTATAACGTATAACGTATAACGTATAACGTATAACGTATAACGTATAACGTATAACGTATAACGTATAACGTATAATGTGTAACGTATAACGTATAACGTAAAACGTATAACGTATAACGTATAACGTATAACGTATAACGTATAACGTATAACCTATAACGTATAACGTATAACGTATAACGTATAACGTATAACGTATAACGTATAACCTATGAGGTATAACGTGTAACGTGTAACGTATAACGTATAACGTATAACGTATAACGTATAACGTATAACGTATAACGTATAACGTATAACGTATAACGTATAACGTATAATGTATAACGTATAACATATAACGAATAACGTATAACGTATAACGTTTAACGCATATCGTATATCGTATAACGTATAACGTATAACTTATAACATGTAACGTACAACGTATAACGTATACCGTATAACGTATAACTAATAACGTATAACGTATAACGAATATCGTACAACGTATAACGCATAACGTATAACGTATAACGTATAACGCATAACGTATAACGCATAACGTATAACGTATAACGTATAACGTATAACCTATGACGTATAACGCATAACGTATAACGTATAACGTATAACGTATGACGTATAACGTATAACGTATAACCTATCAGGTATAACGTGTAACGTGTAACGTATAACGTATAACGTATAACGTATAACGTATAACGTATAACGTATAAAATATAACGTATAACGTATAACGTATAACGTAGAACGTATAACGTATAACGTATAACGTATATAACGTATAACGTATAACGTATAACGTATAACGTATAACGTGTAACGTATAACGTATAACGTATAACGTATAACGTATAACGTATAACGTATAACGTATAACGTATAACGTATAACGTATAACGTATAACGTATAACGTATATCGTATAACGTATAACGTATAACGAATAACGTAAAACGTATAACGTATAACGTATGACGTATAACGTGTAACGAATAACGTATAAAGAATAACGTACAACGTATATCGTATAACGTTCAACTTAAAACGTATAACGTACAACGTACAACGTATAACGTATAACGTATAACGTATAACGTATAACGTATAACGTATAACGTATAACGTATAACGTATAACGTATAACCTATGACGTATAACGTATAACGTATAACGTATAACTAATAAAGTATAACGTATAACGAATATCGTAGAACGTATAACGCATAACGTATAACGTATAACGTATAACGTATAACGTATAACGTATAACGTATAACTTATGACGTATAACGTATAACGTATAACGTATAACGTATAACGTATAACGTATAACGTATAACGTATAACGTATAACGAGTAACGTATAACGTATAACGTATAACGTATAACGTATAACGCATAACGTATAACGTATAACGTATAACGTATAACGTATAACGTATAACGCATAACATGTAATGTATAACGTATAACGTATATCGTATAACGTACAACTCATAACGTATAACGTACAACGTATAACGTATAACGTGTAACGTATAACGTATAACGTATTACGTATAACGTATAACGTATAACGTATAACGTATAACGTATAACGTATAACGTATATCGTATAACGTATAACGTATATCGAATAACGTAAAACGTATAACGTATAACGTATGACGTATAACGTGTAACGAATAACGTATAAAGAATAACGTATAACGTATATCGTATAACGTACAACTTATAACGTGTAACGAATAACGTATAAAGAATAACGTATAACATATATCGTATAATGTACAACTTATAACGTATAACGTACAACGTATAACGTATAAAATATAACGTATAACGTATAACGTATAACGTATAACGTATAACGTATAACGTATAACGTATAACGTATAACGTATAACGTATAACATATAACGTATAACGTATAACGTATAACGTGTAACGTATAACGTATAACGTATAACGTATAACGTATAACGTATAACCTATGACGTATAACGTATAACGTATAACGTATAACTAATAAAGTATAACGTATAACGAATATCGTAGAACGTACAACGCATAACGTATGACGTATAACGTATAACGTATAACGTATAACGTATAACGTATAACTTATGACGTATAACGTATAACGTATAACGTATAACGTATAACGTATAACGTATAACGTATAACGTATAACGTATAACGTATAACGTATAACGTGTAACGTATAACGTAAAACGTATAACGTATAACGTATATCGTATAACGTATAACGTATAACGTACAACGTATAACGTATAACGTATAACGTATAACGTATAACGTATAACGTATAACGTATAACGTATAACGTATAACGTATAACGTATAACGTATAACGTATAACGTATAACGTATAACGTATAACGCATAACATGTAATGTATAACGTATAACGTATATCGTATAACGTACAACTCATAACGTATAACGTACAACGTATAACGTATAACGTGTAACGTATAACGTATAACGTATAACGTATAACGTATAACGTATAACGTATAACGTATAACGTATAACGTATAACGTATAACGTATATCGTATAACGTAGAACGTATAACGAATAACGTAAAACGTATAACGTATAACGTATGACGTATAACGTGTAACGAATAACGTATAAAGAATAACGTATAACGTATATCGTATAACGTACAACTTATAACGTGTAACGAATAACGTATAAAGAATAACGTATAACGTATATCGTATAATGTACAACTTATAACGTATAACGTACAACGTATAACGTATAAAATATAACGTATAACGTATAACGTATAACGTATAACGTATAACGTATAACGTATAACGTATAACGTATAACGTATAACATATAACGTATAACGTATAACGTATAACGTATAACGCATACCGAATAACGTATAACGTGTAACGAAGCACGCATAACGCATAACGTATAACGTATATCGTATAACGTATAATGTATAACGTATACCGCATAACGTATAACGTATAACCTATGACGTATAACGTATAACGTATAACGTATAACGTATAACGTATAATGTATAACGTATAACGTATAACGTACAACGTATAACGCATAACGTATAACGTATAACTTATAACGTATAACGTATAACGTATAACGTATAACGTATAACGTATAACGTATAACGTATAACGTATAACGTATAACATATAACGTATAACGTATAACGTATAACGTGTAACGTATAACGTATAACGTATAACGTATAACGTATAACGTATAAGCTATGACGTATAACGTATAACGTACACGTATAACTAATAAAGTATAACGTATAACGAATATCGTAGAACGTATAACGCATAACGTATGACGTATATCGTATAACGTATAACGTATAACGAATAACGCAAAACGTATAACGTATAACGTATGACGTATAACGTGTAACGAATAACGTATAAAGAATAACGTATAACGTATATCGTATAACGTACAACTTATAACGTATAACGTACAACGTATAACGTATAACGTATAACGTATAAGGTATAACGTATAACGTATAACGTATAACGTATAACGTATAACGTATAACGTATAACGTATAACGTATAACCTATGACGTATAACGTATAACGTATAACGTATAACTAATAACGTATAACGTATAACGTATAACGAATATCGTAGAACGTATAACGCATAACGTATAACGTATAACGTATAACGTATAACGTATAACGTATTACGTATAACTTATGACGTATAGCGTATAACGTATAACGTATAACGTATAACGTATAACGTATAACGTATAACGTATAACGTATAACGTATAACGTAAAACGTATAACGTATAACGTATAACGTATAACGTATAACGTATAACGTACAACGTATAACGTATAACGTATAACGTATAACGTATAACGTATAACGTATAACGTATAACGTATAACGTATAACGTATAACGTATAACGTATAACGTATAACGTATAACGTATAACGTATAACGTATAACGTATAAGGCATAACATGTAATGTATAACGTATAACGTATAACGTATAACGTATGACGTATATCGTATAACGTATAACGTATAACGAATAACGCAAAACGTATAACGTATAACGTATGACGTATAACGTGTAACGAATAACGTATAAAGAATAACGTATAACGTATATCGTATAACGTACAACTTATAACGTATAACGTACAACGTATAACGTATAACGTGTAACGTATAACGTATAACGTATAACGTATAACGTATAACGTATAACGTATAACGTATAACGTATAACGTATAACGTATAACGTATAACGTATAACGTATAACGTATAACGTATAACGTATAACGTATAACGTATAACGTATAACGTATAACGCATAACGTATAACGCATAACATGTAATGTATAACGTATAACGTATAATGTATAACGTATAACGTATAACGTATAACGTACAAAGTGTAACGTATAACGTATTACGAATAACGTATAACGTATAACGTATAACGTAACACCTATAACGTATAAAGTATAACGTATAACGTATAACGTATAACGTATAACGTATAACGTATAACGTATAACGTATAACGTATAACGTGTAACGAAGAACGTATAACGAAGAACGTAAAACGTATAACATATATACTATAACGCATAACGTATATCGTATAACGCATAACGTATAGCGAATAATGCATAACGTATAACGTATAACGTATAACGTATAACGTATAACGTATAACGTATTACGTATAACGTATAACGTATAACGTATAACGTATAACGTATAACGTATAACGTATAACGTATAACGTATAACGTATAACGTATAACGTATAACGCATAACGTATAACGCATAACATGTAATGTATAACGTATAACGTATAATGTATAACGTATAACGTATAACGTATAACGTACAAAGTATAACGTATCACGTATAACGTATTACGAATAACGTATAACGTATAACGTATAACGTATAACGTATAACGTGTAACGAAGAACGTATAACGAAGAACGTAAAACGTATAACATATATACTATAACGCATAACGTATATCGTATAACGCATAACGTATAGCGAATAATGCATAACGTATAACGTATAACGTATAACGTATAACGTATAACGTATAACGTATTACGTATAACGTAAAACGTATAACGTATAACGTATAACGTATAACGTATAACGTATAACGTATAACGTATAACGTATAACGTATAACGTATATCGTATAACGTGTAACGTATAACGTATAACGTATAACGTAGAACGTATAACGTATAACGTATAACGTATAACGTATAACGTATAACGTATAACGTATAACGTATAACGTATAACGTATAACGTATAAAATATAATGTATAACGTATAACGTATAACGTATAACGTATAACGTATAACGTATAACCTATGAGGTATAACGTGTAACGTGTAACGTATAACGTATAACGTATAACGTATAACGTATAACGTATAACGTATAACGAATAACGTATAACGTATAACGTATAACGTATAATGTATAACGTATAACATATAACGAATAACGTATAACGTATAACGTATAACGTTTAACGTATAACGTATATCGTATAACGTATAACGTATAACTTATAACATGTAACGTACAACGTATAACGTATACCGTATAACGTATAACTAATAACGTATAATGTATAACGAATATCGTACAACGTATAACGCATAACGTATAACGTATAACGTATAACGCATAACGTATAACGCATAACGTATAACGCATACCGAATAACGTATAACGTGTAACGAAGAACGCATAACGCATAACGTATAACGTATATCGTATAACGTATAATGTATAACGTATACCGCATAACGTATAACGTATAACCTATGACGTATAACGTATAACGTATAACGTATAACGTATAACGTATAACGTATAATGTATAACGTATAACGTATAACGTATAACGTATAACGTATAACGTATAACGTATAACGTATAACGTATATCGTATAACGTATAACCTATGACGTATAACGTATAACGTAAACGTATAACGTATAACGTATAACGTATAACGTATAACGCATAACGTATAACGTATATCGTATAACGTATAATGTATAACGTATAACGCATAACGTATAACGTATAACCTATGACGTATAACGTATAACGTATAACGTATAACGTATAACGTATAACGTATAACCTATAATGTATGACGTATAACATATAACGTATAACGTATAACGTATAACGTTTAACGTATAACGTATATCGTATAACGTATAACGTATAACGTATAACGTATAACGTATAACGTATAACCTATGACGTGTAACGTGTAACGTATAACGTATAACGTATAACGTATAACGTATAACGTATAACGTATAACGTATACCGTATAAAGTATAACGTATAACGTATAACGTACAACGTATAACGTATAACGTATAACGTATAACGTATAACGTATAACGTGTAACGTATAACGTATAACGTATAACGTATAACGTATAACGTATAACGTATATCGTATAACGTATAACGTATAACGTATAACGTATAACCTATGACGTATAATGTATAACGTATAACGTATAACTAATAACGTATAACGTATAACGAATATCGTAGAACGTATAACGCATAACGTATAACGTATAACGTATAACGTATAACGTATAACGTATAACTTATGACGTATAACGTATAACGTATAACGTATAACGTATAACGTATAACGTATAACGTATAACGTATAACGTATAACGTAAAACGTATAACGTATAACGTATAACGTATAACGTATAACGTATAACGTATAACGTACAACGTATAACGTATAACGTATAACGTATAACGTACAACTCATAACGTATAACGTACAACGTATAACGTATAACGTGTAACGTATAATGTATAACGTATAACGTATAACGTATAACGTATAACGTATAACGTATAACGTATAACGTATAACGTACAACGTATAACGTATAACGTATAACGTATAACGTATAACGTATAACGTATAACGTATAACGTATAACGTATAACGCATAACGTATAACGCATAACATGTAATGTATAACGTATAACGTATAATGTATAACGTATAACGTATAACGTATAACGTACAAAGTATAACGTATAACGTATAACGTATAACGTATTACGAATAACGTATAACGTATAACGTATAACGTAACACCTATAACGTATAAAGTATAACGTATAACGTATAACGTATAAAGTATAACGTACATCGTATATCGTAAAACGTATAACGTATAACGTATAACGTATAACGTATAACGTGTAACGTATAATGTATAACGTATAACGTATAATGTATAACGTATAACGTATAACGTATAACGTATAACGTATAACGTATAACGTATAACGTATAACGTATAACGTATAACGTATAACGTATAACGTATAACGTATAACGTGTAACGTGTAACGTATAACGTATAACGTAAAACGTATAACGTATAACGTATAACGTATAACGTATAACGTATAACGTATAACGTATAACGTATAACGTATAACGTATAACGTATAACGTATAACGTATAACGTATAACGTATAACGTATAACGTATAACGTATAACGTATAACGTATAACGTATAACGTATAACGTATAACGTATAACGTATAACGTATAACGTATAACGTATAACGTGTAACGTGTAACGTATAATGTATAACGTGTAACGTATAACGTATAACGTATAACGTATAACGTATAACGTATAACGTATAACGTATAACGTATAACGTATAACGTATAACCTATGAGGTATAACGTGTAACGTGTAACGTATAACGTATAACGTATAACGTATAACGTATAACGTATAACGTATAACATATAACGTATAACGTATAACGTATAACGTATAACGTATAACGTATAACGTATAATGTATAACGTATAACATATAACGTATAACGTATAACGTATAACGTTTAACATATAACGTATATCGTATAACGTATAACGTATAACTTATAACATGTAACGTATAACGTATAACGTATAACGTATAACGTATAACGTATAACGTATAACGTATAACGTATAACGTGTAACGTATAACGTATAACGTAAAACGTATAACGTATAACGTATAACGTATAACGTATAACGTATAACGTATAACGTATAACGTATAACGTATAACGTATAACGTATAACGTATAACGTATAACGTATAACGTATAACCTATGAGGTATAACGTGTAACGTGTAACGTATAACGTATAACGTATAACGTATAACGTATAACTTATAACGTATAACGTATAACGTATAACGTATAACGTATAACGTATAACGTATAATGTATAACGTATAACATATAACGTATAACGTATAACGTATAACGTTTAACGTATAACGTATATCGTATAACGTATAACGTATAACTTATAACATGTAACGTACAACGTATAACGTATACCGTATAACGTATAACTAATAACGTATAACGTATAACGAATATCGTACAACGTATAACGCATAACGTATAACGTATAACGTATAACGCATAACGTATAACGCATAACGTATAACGTATAACGTATAACGTATAACCTATGACGTATAACGTATAACGTATAACGTATAACGTATAACGTATAACGTATAACGTATAACGTATAACCTATGAGGTATAACGTGTAACGTGTAACGTATAACGTATAACGTATAACGTATAACGTATAACGTATAACGTACAACGTATAACGTATATCGTATAACGTATAGCGTATAACGTATAACGTATAACGTATAACGTATAACGTATAACGTATAACGTGTAACGTATAATGTATAACGTATAACGTATAACGTATAACGTATAACGTATAACGTATAACGCATAACGTATAACGTATAACGTATAACCTATGACGTATAACGTATAACGTATAACGTATAACGTATAACGTATAACGTATAACGTATAACGTATAACGTATAACGTATAACGTATAACGTATAACGTATAACGTATAACGTATAACGTATAACGTATAACGCATAACGTATAACGTATAACGTATAACGTATAACCTATGAGGTATAACGTGTAACGTGTAACGTATAACGTATAACGTATAACGTATAACGTATAACGTATAACGTATAACGTATAACGTATAACGTATAACGTATAACGTATAATGTATAACGTATAACATATAACGTATAACGTATAACGTATAACGTTTAACGTATAACGTATATCGTATAACGTATAACGTATACCTTATAACATGTAACGTACAACGTATAACGTATACCGTATAACGTATAACTAATAACGTATAACGTATAACGAATATCGTACAACGTATAACGCATAACGTATAACGTATAACGTATAACGCAAAACGTATAACGCATAACGTATAACGTATAACGTATAACCTATGACGTATAACGTATAACGTATAACGTATAACGTATAACGTATAACGTATAACGTATAACCTATGAGGTATAACGTGTAACGTGTAATGTATAACGTATAACGTATAACGTATAACGTATAACGTATAACGTACAACGTATAACGTATAACGTATAACGTATAGCGTATAACGTATAACGTATAACGTATAACGTATAACGTATAACGTATAACGTGTAACGTGTAACGTATAACGTATAACGTGTAACGTATAACGTATAACGTAAAACGTATAACGTATAACGTATAACGTATAACGTATAACGTATAACGTATAACGTATAACGTATAACGTATAACGTATAACGTATAACGTATAACGTATAACGTATAACGTATAACGTATAACCTATGAGGTATAACGTGTAACGTGTAACGTATAACGTATAACGTATAACGTATAACGTATAACGTATAACGTATAACGTATAACGTATAACGTATAACGTATAACGTATAACGTATAACGTATAACGTATAACCTATGAGGTATAACGTGTAACGTGTAACGTATAACGTATAACGTATAACGTATAACGTATAACGAATAACGTATAACGTATAACGTATAACGTATAACGTATAATGTATAACGTATAACATATAACGCATAACGTATAACGTATAACGTTTAACGTATAACGTATATCGTATAACGTATAACGTATAACTTATAACATGTAACGTACAACGTATAACGTATACCGTATAACGTATAACTAATAACGTATAACGTATAACGAATATCGTACAACGTATAACGCATAACGTATAACGTATAACGTATAACGCATAACGTATAACGCATAACGTATAACGTATAACGTATAACCTATGACGTATGACGTATAACGTATAACGTATAACGTATAACGTATAACGTATAACGTATAACCTATGAGGTATAACGTGTAACGTGTAACGTATAACGTATAACGTATAACGTATAACGTATAAAGTATAACGTATAACGTATAACGTATAACGTATAACGTATAACGTATAGCGTATAACGTATAACGTATAACGTATAACGTATAACGTATAACGTATAACGTATAACGTATAACGTATAACGTATAACGTATAACGTATAACGTATAACGTATAACGTATAACGTATAACGTATAACGTATAACGTATAACGTATAACGTATAACGTATAACGTATAACGTATAACGTATAACGTATAACGTACAACTCATAACGTATAACGTACAACGTATAACGTATAACGTGTAACGTATAATGTATAACGTATAACGTATAACGTATAACGTATAACGTATAACGTATAACGTATAACGTATAACGTATAACGTATAACGTATAACGTATAACGTATAACGTATAACGTATAACGTATAACGTATAACGTATAAGGTATAACGTATAACGCATAACGTATAACGCATAACATGTAATGTATAACGTATAACGTATAATGTATAACGTATAACGTATAACGTATAACGTATAACGTATAACGTGTAACGTATAACGTATAACGTATAACGTATAACGTATAACGTATAACGTATAACGTATAACGTATAACGTATAACGTATAACGTATAACGTATAACGTATAACGTATAACGTATAACGTATAACGTATAACCTATGAGGTATAACGTGTAACGTGTAACGTATAACGTATAACGTATAACGTATAACGTATAACTTATAACGTATAACGTATAACGTATAACGTATAACGTATAACGTATAACGTATAATGTATAACGTATAACATATAACGTATAACGTATAACGTATAACGTTTAACGTATAACGTATATCGTATAACGTATAACGTATAACTTATAGCATGTAACGTACAACGTATAACGTATACCGTATAACGTATAACTAATAACGTATAACGTATAACGAATATCGTACAACGTATAACGCATAACGTATAACGTATAACGTATAACGCATAACGTATAACGCATAACGTATAACGTATAACGTATAACGTATAACCTATGACGTATAACGTATAACGTATAACGTATAACGTATAACGTATAACGTATAACGTATAACGTATAACCTATGAGGTATAACGTGTAACGTGTAACGTATAACGTATAACGTATAACGTATAACGTATAACGTATAACGTACAACGTATAACGTATATCGTATAACGTATAGCGTATAACGTATAACGTATAACGTATAACGTATAACGTATAACGTATAACGTGTAACGTATAATGTATAACGTATAACGTATAACGTATAACGTATAACGTATAACGTATAACGTATAACGTATAACGTATAACGTATAACGTATAACGTATAACGTATAACGTATAACGTATAACGTATAACGTATAACGTATAACGTGTAACGTATAACGTATAACGTAAAACGTATAACGTATAACGTATAACGTATAACGTTTAACGTATAACGTATAACGTATAACGTATAACGTATAACGTATAACGTATAACGTATAACGTATAACGTATAACGTATAACGTATAACCTATGAGGTATAACGTATAACGTATAACGTATAACTAATAACGTATAACGTATAACGAATATCGTAGAACGTATAACGCATAACGTATAACGTATAACGTATAACGTATAACGTATAACGTATAACGTATAACGTATAACGTATAACGTATAACGTATAACGTATAACGTATAACGTATAACCTATGAGGTATAACGTGTAACGTGTAACGTATAACGTATAACGTATAACGTATAACGTATAACGTATAACGTGTAACGTATAACGTATAACGTATAACGTATAACGTATAACGTATAATGTATAACGTATAACATATAACGTATAACGTATAACGTATAACGTTTAACGTATAACGTATATCGTATAACGTATAACGTATAACTTATAACATGTAACGTACAACGTATAACGTATACCGTATAACGTATAACTAATAACGTATAACGTATAACGAATATCGTACAACGTATAACGCATAACGTATAACGTATAACGTATAACGCATAACGTATAACGCATAACGTATAACGTATAACGCATAACCTATGACGTATAACGTATAACGTATAACGTATAACGTATAACGTATAACGTATAACGTATAACGTATAACGTATAACGTATAACGTATAACGTATAACCTATGAGGTATAACGTGTAACGTGTAACGTATAACGTATAACGTATAACGTATAACGTATAACGTATAACGTATAACATATAACGTATAACGTATAACGTATAACGTATAACGTATAACGTATAACGTATAACGTATAATGTATAACGTATAACATATAACGTATAACGTATAACGTATAACGTTTAACGTATAACGTATATCGTATAACGTATAACGTATAACTTATAACATGTAACGTATAACGTATAACGTATAACGTATAACGTGTAACGTATAACGTATAACGTAAAACGTATAACGTATAACGTATAACGTATAACGTTTAACGTATAACGTATAACGTATAACGTATAACGTATAACGTATAACGTATAACGTATAACGTATAACGTATAACGTATAACGTATAACGTATAACCTATGAGGTATAACGTGTAACGTGTAACGTATAACGTATAACGTATAACGTATAACGTATAACGTATAACGTATAACGTATAACGTATAACGTATAACGTATAACGTATAACGTATAACGTGTAACGTATAATGTATAACGTATAACGTATAACGTATAACGTATAACGTATAACGTATAACGTATAACGTATAACGTATAACGTATAACGTATAACGTATAACGTATAACGTATAACGTATAACGTATAACGTATAACGTATAACGTGTAACGTATAACGTATAACGTAAAACGTATAACGTATAACGTATAACGTATAACGTTTAACGTATAACGTATAACGTATAACGTATAACGTATAACGTATAACGTATAACGTATAACGTATAACGTATAACGTATAACGTATAACGTATAACGTATAACCTATGAGGTATAACGTGTAACGTGTAACGTATAACGTATAACGTGTAACGTATAACGTATAACGTATAACGTATAACGTATAACGTATAACGTATAACGTATAACGTATAACGTATAATGTATAACGTATAACATATAACGTATAACGTATAACGTATAACGTTTGACGTATAACGTATATCGTTGAACGTATAACGTATAACTTATAACATGTAACGTACAACGTATAACGTATACCGTATAACGTATAACTAATAACGTATAACGTATAACGAATATCGTACAACGTATAACGCATAACGTATAACGTATAACGTATAATGCATAACGTATAACGCATAACGTATAACGTATAACGTATAACCTATGACGTATAACGTATAACGTATAACGTATAACGTATAACGTATAACGTATAACGTATAACGTATAACGTATAACGTATAACGTATAACGTATAACGTATAACGTATAACGTATAACGTATAACGTATAACGCATAACGTATAACGTATAACGTATAACGTATAACCTATGAGGTATAACGTGTAACGTGTAACGTATAACGTATAACGTATAACGTATAACGTATAACGTATAACGTATAACGTATAACGTATAACGTATAACGTATAACGTATAATGTATAACGTATAACATATAACGTATAACGTATAACGTATAACGTTTAACGTATAACGTATATCGTATAACGTATAACGTATACCTTATAACATGTAACGTACAACGTATAACGTATACCGTATAACGTATAACTAATAACGTATAACGTATAACGAATATCGTACAACGTATAACGCATAACGTATAACGTATAACGTATAACGCAAAACGTATAACGCATAACGTATAACGTATAACGTATAACCTATGACGTATAACGTATAACGTATAACGTATAACGTATAACGTATAACGTATAACGTATAACGTATAACGTATAACGTATAACGTATAACCTATGAGGTATAACGTGTAACGTGTAACGTATAACGTATAACGTATAACGTATAACGTATAACTTATAACGTATAACGTATAACGTATAACGTATAACGTATAACGTATAACGTATAATGTATAACGTATAACATATAACGTATAACGTATAACGTATAACGTTTAACGTATAACGTATATCGTATAACGTATAACGTATAACTTATAGCATGTAACGTACAACGTATAACGTATACCGTATAACGTATAACTAATAACGTATAACGTATAACGAATATCGTACAACGTATAACGCATAACGTATAACGTATAACGTATAACGCATAACGTATAACGCATAACGTATAACGTATAACGTATAACGTATAACATATGACGTATAACGTATAACGTATAACGTATAACGTATAACGTATAACGTATAACGTATAACGTATAACCTATGAGGTATAACGTGTAACGTGTAACGTATAACGTATAACGTATAACGTATAACGTATAACGTATAACGTACAACGTATAACGTATATCGTATAACGTATAGCGTATAACGTATAACGTATAACGTATAACGTATAACGTATAACGTATAACGTGTAACGTATAATGTATAACGTATAACGTATAACGTATAACGTATAACGTATAACGTATAACGTATAACGTATAACGTATAACGTATAACGTATAACGTATAACGTATAACGTATAACGTATAACGTATAACGTATAACGTATAACGTATAACGTGTAACGTATAACGTATAACGTAAAACGTATAACGTATAACGTATAACGTATAACGTTTAACGTATAACGTATAACGTATAACGTATAACGTATAACGTATAACGTATAACGTATAACGTATAACGTATAACGTATAACGTATAACGTATAACGTATAACGTATAACCTATGAGGTATAACGTATAACGTATAACGTATAACTAATAACGTATAACGTATAACGAATATCGTAGAACGTATAACGCATAACGTATAACGTATAACGTATAACGTATAACGTATAACGTATAACGTATAACGTATAACGTATAACGTATAACGTATAACGTATAACGTATAACGTATAACGTATAACCTATGAGGTATAACGTGTAACGTGTAACGTATAACGTATAACGTATAACGTATAACGTATAACGTATAACGTGTAACGTATAACGTATAACGTATAACGTATAACGTATAACGTATAATGTATAACGTATAACATATAACGTATAACGTATAACGTATAACGTTTAACGTATAACGTATATCGTATAACGTATAACGTATAACTTATAACATGTAACGTACAACGTATAACGTATACCGTATAACGTATAACTAATAACGTATAACGTATAACGAATATCGTACAACGTATAACGCATAACGTATAACGTATAACGTATAACGCATAACGTATAACGCATAACGTATAACGTATAACGCATAACCTATGACGTATAACGTATAACGTATAACGTATAACGTATAACGTATAACGTATAACGTATAACGTATAACGTATAACGTATAACGTATAACGCATAACCTATGAGGTATAACGTGTAACGTGTAACGTATAACGTATAACGTATAACGTATAACGTATAACGTATAACGTATAACATATAACGTATAACGTATAACGTATAACGTATAACGTATAACGTATAACGTATAACGTATAATGTATAACGTATAACATATAACGTATAACGTATAACGTATAACGTTTAACGTATAACGTATATCGTATAACGTATAACGTATAACTTATAACATGTAACGTATAACGTATAACGTACAACGTATAACGTGTAACGTATAACGTATAACGTAAAACGTATAACGTATAACGTATAACGTATAACGTTTAACGTATAACGTATAACGTATAACGTATAACGTATAACGTATAACGTATAACGTATAACGTATAACGTATAACGTATAACGTATAACGTATAACCTATGAGGTATAACGTGTAACGTGTAACGTATAACGTATAACGTATAACGTATAACGTATAACGTATAACGTATAACGTATAACGTATAACGTATAACGTATAACGTATAACGTATAACGTGTAACGTATAATGTATAACGTATAACGTATAACGTATAACGTATAACGTATAACGTATAACGTATAACGTATAACGTATAACGTATAACGTATAACGTATAACGTATAACGTATAACGTATAACGTATAACGTATAACGTATAACGTGTAACGTATAACGTATAACGTAAAACGTATAACGTATAACGTATAACGTATAACGTTTAACGTATAACGTATAACGTATAACGTATAACGTATAACGTATAACGTATAACGTATAACGTATAACGTATAACGTATAACGTATAACGTATAACGTATAACCTATGAGGTATAACGTGTAACGTGTAACGTATAACGTATAACGTGTAACGTATAACGTATAACGTATAACGTATAACGTATAACGTATAACGTATAACGTATAACGTATAACGTATAATGTATAACGTATAACATATAACGTATAACGTATAACGTATAACGTTTGACGTATAACGTATATCGTATAACGTATAACGTATAACTTATAACATGTAACGTACAACGTATAACGTATACCGTATAACGTATAACTAATAACGTATAACGTATAACGAATATCGTACAACGTATAACGCATAACGTATAACGTATAACGTATAATGCATAACGTATAACGCATAACGTATAACGTATAACGTATAACCTATGACGTATAACGTATAACGTATAACGTATAACGTATAACGTATAACGTATAACGTATAACGTATAACGTATAACGTATAACGTATAACGTATAACGTATAACGTATAACGTATAACGTATAACGTATAACGCATAACGTATAACGTATAACGTATAACGTATAACCTATGAGGTATAACGTGTAACGTGTAACGTATAACGTATAACGTATAACGTATAACGTATAACGTATAACGTATAACGTATAACGTATAACGTATAACGTATAACGTATAATGTATAACGTATAACATATAACGTATAACGTATAACGTATAACGTTTAACGTATAACGTATATCGTATAACGTATAACGTATACCTTATAACATGTAACGTACAACGTATAACGTATACCGTATAACGTATAACTAATAACGTATAACGTATAACGAATATCGTACAACGTATAACGCATAACGTATAACGTATAACGTATAACGCAAAACGTATAACGCATAACGTATAACGTATAACGTATAACCTATGACGTATAACGTATAACGTATAACGTATAACGTATAACGTATAACGTATAACGTATAACCTATGAGGTATAACGTGTAACGTGTAATGTATAACGTATAACGTATACCGTATAACGTATAACTAATAACGTATAACGTATAACGAATATCGTACAACGTATAACGCATAACGTATAACGTATAACGTATAACGCAAAACGTATAACGCATAACGTATAACGTATAACGTATAACCTATGACGTATAACGTATAACGTATAACGTATAACGTATAACGTATAACGTATAACGTATAACCTATGAGGTATAACGTGTAACGTGTAACGTATAAAGTATAACGTATAACGTATAACGTATAAAGTATAACGTACATCGTATATCGTAAAACGTATAACGTATAACGTATAACGTATAACGTATAACGTATAACGTATAACGTATAACGTATAACGTATAACCTATGAGGTATAACGTGTAACGTGTAACGTATAACGTATAACGTATAACGTATAACGTATAACGTATAACGTATAACGTATAACGTATAACGTATAACGTATAACGTATAACGTATAACGTATAACGTATAACGTATAACGTATAACGTATAACGTATAACGTATAACGTATAACGTATAACGTATAACGTATAACGTATAACGTATAACGTATAACGTACAACTCATAACGTATAACGTACAACGTATAACGTATAACGTGTAACGTATAATGTATAACGTATAACGTATAACGTATAACGTATAACGTATAACGTATAACGTATAACGTATAACGTATAACGTATAACGTATAACGTATAACGTATAACGTATAACGTATAACGTATAACGTATAACGTATAACGTATAAGGTATAACGTATAACGCATAACGTAGAACGCATAACATGTAACGTATAACGTATAATGTATAACGTATAACGTATAACGTATAACGTACAAGGTATAACGTATAACGTATAACGTATTACGAATAACGTATAACGTATAACGTATAACGTATAACGTATAACGTACATCGTATATCGTAAAACTTATAACGTATAACGTATAACGTATAACGTATAACGTCTAACGTATAATGTATAACGTATAACGTATAATGTATAACGTATAACGTATAACGTATAACGTATAACGTTTAACGTATAACGTATATCGTATAACGTATAACGCATAACATGTAATGTATAACGTATAACGTATAACGTATAACGTATAACGTACAGCGTATAACGTATAACGTATAACGTATAACGTATAACTCATAACGTATAACGTACAACGTATAACGTATAACGTGTAACGTATAACGTATAACGTATAACGTATAACGTATAACGTATAACGTATAACGTATAACGTATAACGTATAACGTATAACGTATAACGTATAACGTATAACGTATAACGCATAACGTATAACGCATAACATGTAATGTATAACGTATAACGTATAATGTATAACGTATAACGTATAACGTATAACGTATAACGTATAACGTATAACGTATAACGTATAACGTATAACCTGTAACGTATAACGTATAACGTATAACGTATAACGTATAACGTATAACGTGTAACGTATAACGTATAACGTGTAACGTATAACGTATAACGTATAACGTATAACGTATAACGTATAACGTATAACGTATAACGTATAACCTGTAACGTATAACGTATAACGTATAACGTATAACGTATAACGTATAACGTGTAACGTATAACGTATAACGTATAACCTATGAGGTATAACGTGTAACGTGTAACGTATAACGTATAACGTATAACGTATAACGTATAACGTATAACGTATAACGTATAACGTATAACGTATAACGTATATCGTATAACGTATAACGTATAACGCATAACGTATAACGCATAACGTACAACGTACAACGCATAACGTATAACGTATAATGTATAACCTATGACGTATAACGTATAACGTATAACGTACAACGTATAACGTATAACGTATAACGTATAACGTATAACGTATAACCTATGACGTATAACGTGTAACGTATAACGTATAACGTATAACGTATAACGTATAACGTATAACGTATAAAGTGTAACGTATAACGTATAACGTATAACGTATAACGTATAACGTATAACGTATATCGTATAACGTATAACCTATAACGTATAACGTATAACGTATAACGTATAACGTATAACGTATAACGTATAACGCATACCGAATAACGTATAACGTGTAACGAAGAACGCATAACGCATAACGTATAACGTATATCGTATAACGTATAATGTATAACGTATAACGCATAACGTATAGCGTATAACCTATGACGTATAACGTATAACGCGTAACGTATAACGTATAACGTATAACGTACAACGCATAACGTATAACGTTTATCGTATAACGTATAATGTATAACGTATACCGCATAACGTATAACGTATAATCTATGACGTATAACGTATAACGTATAACGTATAACGTATAACGTACAATGTATAACGTATAACGTATAACGTTTAACGTATAACGTATAACGTATAACGTATAACGTATAGCGTATAACGTATAACGTATAACGTATAACGTATAATGTATAACGTATAACGTATAACGTATAACGTATAACGTATAACGTATAACGTATAACGTATAACGTATAACGTATAACGTATAACGCATACCGAATAACGCATAACGTGTAACGAAGAACGCATAACGCATAACGTATAAGGTATATCGTCTAATGTATAATGTATAACGTATACCGCATAACGTATAACGTATAACCTATGACGTATAACGTATAACGTATAACGTATAACGTATAACGTATATCGTATAACGTATAACCTATGACGTATAACGTATAACGTATAACGTATAACGTATAACGTATAACGTATAACGTATAATGTATAACGTATAACATGTAACGTATAGCGTATAACGTATAACGTATAACGTATAACGTATAACGTATAACGTATAACGTATAACGTATAACGTACAACGTATAACGTATAACGTATAACGTATAACGTACAACTCATAACGTATAACGTACAACGTATAACGTATAACGTGTAACGTATAATGTATAACGTATAACGTATAACGTATAACGTATAACGTATAACGTATAACGTATAGCGTATAACGTATAACGTATAACGTATAACGTATAACGTATAACGTATAACGTATAACGTATAACGTATAACGTATAACGCATAACGTATAACGCATAACATGTAATGTATAACGTATAACGTATAACGTATAACGTATAACGTATAACATATAACGTATAACGTATAACGTATAACGTATAACGTATAACGTATAACGTATAACGTATAACGTATGACGTATAACGTATAACGTATAATGTATAACGTATAACATATAACGTATAACGTATAACGTATAACGTTTAACGTATAACGTATATCGTATAACGTATAACGTATAACTTATAACATGTAACGTACAACGTATAACGTATACCGTATAACGTATAACTAATAACGTATAACGTATAACGAATATCGTACAACGTATACAGCATAACGCATAACGTATAACGCATAACGTACAACGTATAACGCATAACGTATAACGTATAATGTATAACCTATGACGTATAACGTATAACGTATAACGTATAACGTATAACGTATAACGTATAACGTATAACGTATATCGTATAACGTATAACGTATAACGTATAACGTATAACGTATAACGTATAACGTGTAACGTATAACGTATAACGTATAACGCATACCGAATAACGTATAACGTGTAACGAAGAACGCATAACGCATAACGTATAACGTATATCGTATAACGTATAATGTATAACGTATAACGCATAACGTATAACGTATAACCTATGACGTATAACGTATAACGCGTAACGTATAACGTACAACGTATAACGTATAACGTATAACGTATAACGTATAACGTATAACGTATAACGTATAACGTATAACGTATAACGTATAACGTATAACGTATAACGTATAACGTATAACGTATAACGTATAACGTATAACGCATAACGTATAACGCATAACATGTAATGTATAACGTATAACGTATAACGTATAACGTATAACATATAACGTATAACGTATAACGTATAACGTATAACGTATAACGTATAACGTATAACGTATGACGTATAACGTATAACGTATAATGTATAACGTATAACATATAACGTATAACGTATAACGTATAACGTTTAACGTATAACGTATATCGTATAACGTATAACGTATAACTTATAGCATGTAACGTACAACGTATAACGTATACCGTATAACGTATAACTAATAACGTATAACGTATAACGAATATCGTACAACGTATAACGCATAACGTATAACGTATAACGTATAACGTATAACGTATAACGTATAACGTATAACGTATAACGTATTACGTATAACGTATAACGTATAACGTATAACGTATAACGTATAACGTATAACGTATAACGTATAACGTATAACGTATAATGTATAACGTATAACATATAACGTATAACGTATAACGTATAACGTTTAACGTATAACGTATATCGTATAACGTATAACGTATAACTTATAACATGTAACGTACAACGTATAACGTATACCGTATAACGTATAACTAATAACGTATAACGTATAACGAATATCGTACAACGTATAACGCATAACGTATAACGTATAACGTATAACGCATAACGTATAACGCATAACGTATAACGTATAACGTATAACCTATGACGTATAACGTATAACGTATAACGTATAACGTATAACGTATAACGTATAACGTATAACCTATGAGGTATAACGTGTAACGTGTAACGTATAACGTATAACGTATAACGTATAACGTATAACGTATAACGTACAACGTATAACGTATAACGTATAACGTATAGCGTATAACGTATAACGTATAACGTATAACGTATAACGTATAACGTGTAACGTATAATGTATAACGTATAACGTATAACGTATAACGTATAACGTATAACCTATAACGTATAACGTATAACGTATAACGTATAACGTATAATGTATAACGTATAACGTATAACGTATAACGTATAACGTATAACGTATAACGTATAACGTATAACGTATAACGTATAACGTATAACGCATAACGTATAACGCATAACATGTAATGTATAACGTATAACGTATAATGTATAACGTATAACGTATAACGTATAACGTACAAAGTATAACGTATAACGTATAACGTACTACGAATAACGTATAACGTATAACGTATAACGTAACACCTATAACGTATAAAGTATAACGTATAACGTATAACGTATAAAGTATAACGTACATCGTATATCGTAAAACGTATAACGTATAACGTATAACGTATAACGTATAACGTGTAACGTATAATGTATAACGTATAACGTATAATGTATAACGTATAACGTATAACGTATAACGTATAACGTATAACGTATAACGTATAACGTATAACGTATAACGTATAACGTATAACCTGTAACGTATAACGTATAACGTATAACGTATAACGTATAACGTATAACGTGTAACGTATAACGTATAACGTATAACCTATGAGGTATAACGTGTAACGTGTAACGTATAACGTATAACGTATAACGTATAACGTATAACGTATAACGTATAACGTATAACGTATAACGTATAACGTATATCGTATAACGTATAACGTATAACGTATAACGTATAACGTATAACGTATAACGTATAACGTATAACGTATAACGTATAACGTATAACGTATAACGTATAACGTATAACGTATAACGTATAACGTATAACGTAAAACGTATAACGTATAACGTATAACGTATAACGTATAACGTATAACGTACATCGTATAACGTACAACGTATAACGTATAACGTATAACGTATAACGTATAACGTATAACGTATAACGTATAACGTATAACGTATAACGTATAACGTATAACGTATAACGTATAACGTATAACGTATAACGTATAACGCATAACGCATAACGTATAACGCATAACATGTAATGTATAACGTATAACGTATAACGTATAACGTATAACGTATAACATATAACGTATAACGTATAACGTATAACGTATAACGTATAACGTATAACGTATAACGTATAACGTATGACGTATAACGTATAACGTATAATGTATAACGTATAACATATAACGTATAACGTATAACGTATAACGTTTAACGTATAACGTATATCGTATAACGTATAACGTATAACTTATAACATGTAACGTACAACGTATAACGTATACCGTATAACGTATAACTAATAACGTATAACGTATAACGAATATCGTACAACGTATACAGCATAACGCATAACGTATAACGCATAACGTACAACGTATAACGCATAACGTATAACGTATAATGTATAACCTATGACGTATAACGTATAACGTATAACGTACAACGTATAACGTATAACGTATAACGTATAACGTATAACGTATAACCTATGACGTATAACGTGTAACGTATAACGTATAACGTATAACGTATAACGTATAACGTATAACGTATAAAGTGTAACGTATAACGTATAACGTATAACGTATAACGTATAACGTATAACGTATATCGTATAACGTATAACGTATAACGTATAACGTATAACGTATAACGTATAACGTGTAACGTATAACGTATAACGCATACCGAATAACGTATAACGTGTAACGAAGAACGCATAACGCATAACGTATAACGTATATCGTATAACGTATAATGTATAACGTATAACGCATAACGTATAACGTATAACCTATGACGTATAACGTATAACGCGTAACGTATAACGTATAACGTATAACGTATAACGTATAACGTATAACGTGTAACGTATAACGTATAACGTATAACGTATAACGTATAACGTATAACGTATAAAGTATAACGTATTAGGTATAACGTATAACGTATAACGTATAACGTATAACGTATATCGTATAACGTATAACGTATAACGTATAACGTATAACGTATAACGTATAACGTATAACGTATAACGTATAACGTATAACGTATAACGTATAACGTATAACGTATAACGTATAACGTAAAACGTATAACGTATAACGTATAACGTATAACGTATAACGTATAACGTACAACGTATAACGTATAACGTATAACGTATAACGTACAACTGATAACGTATAACGTACAACGTATAACGTATAACGTGTAACGTATAATGTATAACGTATAACGTATAACGTATAACGTATAACGTATAACGTATAACGTATAACGTATAACGTACAACGTATAACGTATAACGTATAACGTATAACGTATAACGTATAACGTATAACGTATAACGTATAACGTATAACGTATAACGTATAACGTATAACGCATAACGTATAACGCATAACATGTAATGTATAACGTATAACGTATAACGTATAACGTATAACATATAACGTATAACGTATAACGTATAACGTATAACGTATAACGTATAACGTATAACGTATAACGTATGACGTATAACGTATAACGTATAACGTATAATGTATAACGTATAACATATAACGTATAACGTATAACGTATAACGTTTAACGTATAACGTATATCGTATAACGTATAACGTATAACTTATAACATGTAACGTACAACGTATAACGTATACCGTATAACGTATAACTAATAACGTATAACGTATAACGAATATCGTACAACGTATAACGCATAACGTATAACGTATAACGTATAACGTATAACGTATAACGTATAACGTATAACGTATAACGTATAACGTATAACGTATAACGTATAACGTATAACGTATAACGTATAACGTATAATGTATAACGTATAACATATAACGTATAACGTATAACGTATAACGTTTAACGTATAACGTATATCGTATAACATATAACGTATAACTTATAACATGTAACGTACAACGTATAACGTATACCGTATAACGTATAACTAATAACGTATGACGTATAACGAATATCGTACAACGTATAACGCATAACGTATAACGTATAACGTATAACGCATAACGTATAACGCATAACGTATAACGTATAACGTATAACCTATGACGTATAACGTATAACGTATAACGTATAACGTATAACGTATAACGTATAACGTATAACCTATGAGGTATAACGTGTAACGTGTAACGTATAACGTATAACGTATAACGTATAACGTATAACGTATAACGTACAACGTATAACGTATAACGTATAACGTATAGCGTATAACGTATAACGTATAACGTATAACGTATAACGTATAACGTGTAACGTATAATGTATAACGTATAACGTATAACGTATAACGTATAACGTATAACGTATAACGTATAACGTATAACGTATAACGTATAACGTATAACGTATAACGTATAACGTATAACGTATAACGTATAACGTATAACGTATAACGTATAACGTATAACGTATAACGTATAACGCATAACGTATAACGCATAACATGTAATGTATAACGTATAACGTATAATGTATAACGTATAACGTCTAACGTATAACGTACAAAGTATAACGTATAACGTATAACGTATTACGAATAACGTATAACGTATAACGTATAACGTAACACCTATAACGTATAGAGTATAACGTATAACGTATAACGTATAAAGTATAACGTACATCGTATATCGTAAAACGTATAACGTATAACGTATAACGTATAACGTGTAACGTATAATGTATAACGTATAACGTATAATGTATAACGTATAACGTATAACGTATAACGTATAACGTATAACGTATAACGTATAACGTATAACGTATAACGTATAACGTGTAACGTATAACGTATAACGTATAACGTATAACGTATAACGTATAACGTGTAACGTATAACGTATAACGTATAACCTATGAGGTATAACGTGTAACGTGTAACGTATAACGTATAACGTATAACGTTTAACGTATAACGTATAATGTATAACGTATAACGTATAACGTATAACGTATAATGTATAACGTATAACATATAACGTATAACGTATAACGTATAACGTTTAACGTATAACGTATATCGTATAACGTATAACGTATAACTTATAACATGTAACGTACAACGTATAACGTATACCGTATAACGTATAACTAATAACGTATAACGTATAACGAATATCGTACAACGTATAACGCATAACGTATAACGTATAACGTATAACGCATAACGTATAACGCATAACGTATAACGTATAACGTATAACCTATGACGTATAACGTATAACGTATCACGTATAACGTATAACGTATAACGTATAACGTATAACCTATGAGGTATAACGTGTAACGTGTAACGTATAACGTATAACGTATAACATATAACGTATAACGTATAACGTATAACGTATAACGTATAACGTATAACGTATAACGTATAACGTATAACGTATAACGTATAACGTATAACGTATAACGTATAACGTATAACGTATAACGCATACCGAATAACGTATAACGTGTAACGAAGAACGCATAACGCATAACGTATAACGTTTATCGTATAACGTATAATGTATAACGTATAACGTATAACGTATAACGTACAAAGTATAACGTATAACGTATAACGTACTACGAATAACGTATAACGTATAACGTATAACGTAACACCTATAACGTATAAAGTATAACGTATAACGTATAACGTATAAAGTATAACGTACATCGTATATCGTAAAACGTATAACGTATAACGTATAACGTATAACGTATAACGTGTAACGTATAATGTATAACGTATAACGTATAATGTATAACGTATAACGTATAACGTATAACGTATAACGTATAACGTATAACGTATAACGTATAACGTATAACGTATAACCTGTAACGTATAACGTATAACGTATAACGTATAACGTATAACGTATAACGTGTAACGTATAACGTATAACGTATAACCTATGAGGTATAACGTGTAACGTGTAACGTATAACGTATAACGTATAACGTATAACGTATAACGTATAACGTATAACGTATAACGTATAACGTATAACGTATATCGTATAACGTATAACGTATAACGTATAACGTATAACGTATAACGTATAACGTATAACGTATAACGTATAACGTATAACGTATAACGTATAACGTATAACGTATAACGTATAACGTATAACGTATAACGTAAAACGTATAACGTATAACGTATAACGTATAACGTATAACGTATAACGTACATCGTATAACGTACAACGTATAACGTATAACGTATAACGTATAACGTATAACGTATAACGTATAACGTATAACGTATAACGTATAACGTATAACGTATAACGTATAACGTATAACGTATAACGTATAACGTATAACGCATAACGTATAACGCATAACATGTAATGTATAACGTATAACGTATAACGTATAACGTATAACGTATAACATATAACGTATAACGTATAACGTATAACGTATAACGTATAACGTATAACGTATAACGTATAACGTATGACGTATAACGTATAACGTATAATGTATAACGTATAACATATAACGTATAACGTATAACGTATAACGTTTAACGTATAACGTATATCGTATAACGTATAGCGTATAACTTATAACATGTAACGTACAACGTATAACGTATACCGTATAACGTATAACTAATAACGTATAACGTATAACGAATATCGTACAACGTATACAGCATAACGCATAACGTATAACGCATAACGTACAACGTACAACGCATAACGTATAACGTATAATGTATAACCTATGACGTATAACGTATAACGTATAACGTACAACGTATAACGTATAACGTATAACGTATAACGTATAACGTATAACCTATGACGTATAACGTGTAACGTATAACGTATAACGTATAACGTATAACGTATAACGTATAACGTATAAAGTGTAACGTATAACGTATAACGTATAACGTATAACGTATAACGTATAACGTATATCGTATAACGTATAACGTATAACGTATAACGTATAACGTATAACGTATAACGTATAACGTATAACGTATAACGCATACCGAATAACGTATAACGTGTAACGAAGAACGCATAACGCATAACGTATAACGTATATCGTATAACGTATAATGTATAACGTATAACGCATAACGTATAACGTATAACCTATGACGTATAACGTATAACGCGTAACGTATAACGTATAACGTATAACGTACAACGCATAACGTATAACGTTTATCGTATAACGTATAATGTATAACGTATACCGCATAACGTATAACGTATAATCTATGACGTATAACGTATAACGTATAACGTATAACGAATAACGTACAATGTATAACGTATAACGTATAACGTTTAACGTATAACGTATAACGTATAACGTATAACGTATAGCGTATAACGTATAACGTATAACGTATAACGTATAATGTATAACGTATAACGTATAACGTATAACGTATAACGTATAACGTATAACGTATAACGTATAACGTATAACGTATAACGTATAACGTATAACGTATAACGTATAACGTATAACGCATACCGAATAACGCATAACGTGTAACGAAGTACGCATAACGCATAACGTATAAGGTATATCGTCTAATGTATAATGTATAACGTATACCGCACAACGTATAACGTATAACCTATGACGTATAACGTATAACGTATAACGTATAACGTATAACGTATATCGTATAACGTATAACCTATGACGTATAACGTATAACGTATAACGTATAACGTATAACGTATAACGTATAACGTATAATGTATAACGTATAACATGTAACGTATAGCGTATAATGTATAACGTATAACGTATAACGTATAACGTATAACGTATAACGTATAACGTATAACGTATAACGTACAACGTATAACGTATAACGTATAACGTATAACGTACAACTCATAACGTATAACGTACAACGTATAACGTATAACGTGTAACGTATAATGTATAACGTATAACGTATAACGTATAACGTATAACGTATAACGTATAACGTATAGCGTATAACGTATAACGTATAACGTATAACGTATAACGTATAACGTATAACGTATAACGTATAACGTATAACGTATAACGTATAACGCATAACGT
The DNA here is from genome assembly GCF_051014685.1 of Ptiloglossa arizonensis. NCBI lineage: Eukaryota > Metazoa > Arthropoda > Insecta > Hymenoptera > Colletidae > Ptiloglossa > Ptiloglossa arizonensis. The sequence continues at coordinate 333,021 of NW_027478713.1, forward strand.
ATAACGCATAACATGTAATGTATAACGTATAACGTATAACGTATAACGTATAACGTATAACATATAACGTATAACGTATAACGTATAACGTATAACGTTTAACGTATAACGTATAACGTATAACGTATGACGTATAACGTATAACGTATAATGTATAACGTATAACGTATAACGTATAACGTATAACGTATAACGTATAACGTATAACGTATAACGTATAACGTATAACGTATAACGCATAACGTATAACGCATAACATGTAATGTATAACGTATAACGTATATCGTATAACGTATAATGTATAACGTATAACATATAACGTATAACGTATAACGTATAACGTATAACGTATAACGTATAACGTATAACGTATAACGTATAACGTATGACGTATAACGTATAACGTATAATGTATAACGTATAACATATAACGTATAACGTATAACGTATAACGTTTAACGTATAACGTATATCGTATAACGTATAACGTATAACTTATAACATGTAACGTACAACGTATAACGTATACCGTATAACGTATAACTAATAACGTATAACGTATAACGAATATCGTACAACGTATACAGCATAACGCATAACGTATAACGCATAACGTACAACGTATAACGCATAACGTATAACGTATAATGTATAACCTATGACGTATAACGTATAACGTATAACGTACAACGTATAACGTATAACGTATAACGTATAACGTATAACGTATAACCTATGACGTATAACGTGTAACGTATAACGTATAACGTATAACGTATAACGTATAACGTATAACGTATAAAGTGTAACGTATAACGTATAACGTATAACGTATAACGTATAACGTATAACGTATATCGTATAACGTATAACGTATAACGTATAACGTATAACGTATAACGTATAACGTGTAACGTATAACGTATAACGCATACCGAATAACGTATAACGTGTAACGAAGAACGCATAACGCATAACGTATAACGTATATCGTATAACGTATAATGTATAACGTATAACGCATAACGTATAACGTATAACCTATGACGTATAACGTATAACGCGTAACGTATAACGTATAACGTATAACGTATAACGTATAACGTATAACGTGTAACGTATAACGTATAACGTATAACGTATAACGTATAACGTATAACGTATAAAGTATAACGTATTAGGTATAACGTATAACGTATAACGTATAACGTATAACGTATATCGTATAACGTATAACGTATAACGTATAACGTATAACGTATAACGTATAACGTATAACGTATAACGTATAACGTATAACGTATAACGTATAACGTATAACGTATAACGTATAACGTAAAACGTATAACGTATAACGTATAACGTATAACGTATAACGTATAACGTACAACGTATAACGTATAACGTATAACGTATAACGTACAACTGATAACGTATAACGTACAACGTATAACGTATAACGTGTAACGTATAATGTATAACGTATAACGTATAACGTATAACGTATAACGTATAACGTATAACGTATAACGTATAACGTACAACGTATAACGTATAACGTATAACGTATAACGTATAACGTATAACGTATAACGTATAACGTATAACGTATAACGTATAACGTATAACGTATAACGCATAACGTATAACGCATAACATGTAATGTATAACGTATAACGTATAACGTATAACGTATAACATATAACGTATAACGTATAACGTATAACGTATAACGTATAACGTATAACGTATAACGTATAACGTATGACGTATAACGTATAACGTATAACGTATAATGTATAACGTATAACATATAACGTATAACGTATAACGTATAACGTTTAACGTATAACGTATATCGTATAACGTATAACGTATAACTTATAACATGTAACGTACAACGTATAACGTATACCGTATAACGTATAACTAATAACGTATAACGTATAACGAATATCGTACAACGTATAACGCATAACGTATAACGTATAACGTATAACGTATAACGTATAACGTATAACGTATAACGTATAACGTATAACGTATAACGTATAACGTATAACGTATAACGTATAACGTATAACGTATAACGTATAACGTATAATGTATAACGTATAACATATAACGTATAACGTATAACGTATAACGTTTAACGTATAACGTATATCGTATAACATATAACGTATAACTTATAACATGTAACGTACAACGTATAACGTATACCGTATAACGTATAACTAATAACGTATGACGTATAACGAATATCGTACAACGTATAACGCATAACGTATAACGTATAACGTATAACGCATAACGTATAACGCATAACGTATAACGTATAACGTATAACCTATGACGTATAACGTATAACGTATAACGTGTAACGTATAACGTATAACGTATAACGTATAACCTATGAGGTATAACGTGTAACGTGTAACGTATAACGTATAACGTATAACGTATAACGTATAACGTATAACGTACAACGTATAACGTATAACGTATAACGTATAGCGTATAACGTATAACGTATAACGTATAACGTATAACGTATAACGTGTAACGTATAATGTATAACGTATAACGTATAACGTATAACGTATAACGTATAACGTATAACGTATAACGTATAACGTATAACGTATAACGTATAACGTATAACGTATAACGTATAACGTATAACGTATAACGTATAACGTATAACGTATAACGTATAACGTATAACGTATAACGCATAACGTATAACGCATAACATGTAATGTATAACGTATAACGTATAATGTATAACGTATAACGTCTAACGTATAACGTACAAAGTATAACGTATAACGTATAACGTATTACGAATAACGTATAACGTATAACGTATAACGTAACACCTATAACGTATAGAGTATAACGTATAACGTATAACGTATAAAGTATAACGTACATCGTATATCGTAAAACGTATAACGTATAACGTATAACGTATAACGTGTAACGTATAATGTATAACGTATAACGTATAATGTATAACGTATAACGTATAACGTATAACGTATAACGTATAACGTATAACGTATAACGTATAACGTATAACGTATAACGTGTAACGTATAACGTATAACGTATAACGTATAACGTATAACGTATAACGTGTAACGTATAACGTATAACGTATAACCTATGAGGTATAACGTGTAACGTGTAACGTATAACGTATAACGTATAACGTTTAACGTATAACGTATAATGTATAACGTATAACGTATAACGTATAACGTATAATGTATAACGTATAACATATAACGTATAACGTATAACGTATAACGTTTAACGTATAACGTATATCGTATAACGTATAACGTATAACTTATAACATGTAACGTACAACGTATAACGTATACCGTATAACGTATAACTAATAACGTATAACGTATAACGAATATCGTACAACGTATAACGCATAACGTATAACGTATAACGTATAACGCATAACGTATAACGCATAACGTATAACGTATAACGTATAACCTATGACGTATAACGTATAACGTATCACGTATAACGTATAACGTATAACGTATAACGTATAACCTATGAGGTATAACGTGTAACGTGTAACGTATAACGTATAACGTATAACATATAACGTATAACGTATAACGTATAACGTATAACGTATAACGTATAACGTATAACGTATAACGTATAACGTATAACGTATAACGTATAACGTATAACGTATAACGTATAACGTATAACGCATACCGAATAACGTATAACGTGTAACGAAGAACGCATAACGCATAACGTATAACGTTTATCGTATAACGTATAATGTATAACGTATAACGTATAACGTATAACGTATAACGTATAACGTATAACGTATAACGTATATCGTATAACGTATAACCTATGACGTATAACGTATAACGTATAACGTATAACGTATAACGTATAACGTATAACGTATAACGTATAACGTATAACGTATAACGTATAACGTATAACGTATAACGTATAACGTATAACGTATAACGTATAACGTATAACGAATAACGTAAAACGTATAACGCATAATGTATAACGTATAACGTATAACGTATAACGTATAACGTATAAGGTATATCGTATAACGTATAATGTATAACGTATACCGCATAACGTATAACGTATAACCTATGACGTATAACGTATAACGTATAACGTATAACGTATAACGTATAATGTATAACGTATAACGTATAACGTATAACGTATAACGTATAACGTATAACGTATAACGTATAACGTATATCGTATAACGTATAACCTATGACGTATAACGTATAACGTATAACGTAAAACGTATGACGCATTACATACTACGTATAACGTATAACATGTAACGTATAGCGTATAACGTATAACGTATAACGTATAACGTATAACGTATAACGTATAACGTATAACGTATAACGTATAACGTATAACGTATAACGTATAACGTGTAACGTATAACGTATAACGTATAACCTATGAGGTATAACGTGTAACGTGTAACGTATAACGTATAACGTATAACGTTTAACGTATAACGTATAACGTATAACGTATAACGTATAACGTATAACGTATAACGTATAATGTATAACGTATAACATATAACGTATAACGTATAACGTATAACGTTTAACGTATAACGTATATCGTATAACGTATAACGTATAACGTATAACGTATAACGTATAACGCATACCGAATAACGTATAACGTATAACGTATAACGTATAACGTATAACGTATAACGTACAACTCATAACGTATAACGTACAACGTATAACGTATAACGTATAACGCATAACGTATAACGCATAACATGTAATGTATAACGTATAACGTATAATGTATAACGTATAACGTCTAACGTATAACGTACAAAGTATAACGTATAACGTATAACGTATTACGAATAACGTATAACGTATAACGTATAACGTAACACCTATAACGTATAGAGTATAACGTATAACGTATAACGTATAAAGTATAACGTACATCGTATATCGTAAAACGTATAACGTATAACGTATAACGTATAACGTGTAACGTATAATGTATAACGTATAACGTATAATGTATAACGTATAACGTATAACGTATAACGTATAACGTATAACGTATAACGTATAACGTATAACGTATAACGTATAACGTATAACGTGTAACGTATAACGTATAACGTATAACGTATAACGTATAACGTATAACGTATAACGTGTAACGTATAACGTATAACGTATAACCTATGAGGTATAACGTGTAACGTGTAACGTATAACGTATAACGTATAACGTTTAACGTATAACGTATAACGTATAACGTATAACGTATAACGTATAACGTATAACGTATAATGTATAACGTATAACATATAACGTATAACGTATAACGTATAACGTTTAACGTATAACGTATATCGTATAACGTATAACGTATAACTTATAACATGTAACGTACAACGTATAACGTATACCGTATAACGTATAACTAATAACGTATAACGTATAACGAATATCGTACAACGTATAACGCATAACGTATAACGTATAACGTATAACGCATAACGTATAACGCATAACGTATAACGTATAACGTATAACCTATGACGTATAACGTATAACGTATCACGTATAACGTATAACGTATAACGTATAACGTATAACCTATGAGGTATAACGTGTAACGTGTAACGTATAACGTATAACGTATAACGTATAACGTATAACGTATAACGTATAATGTATAACGTATAACGTATAACGTATATCGTATAGAGTATAACGTATAACGTATAACGTATAAAGTATAACGTACATCGTATATCGTAAAACGTATAACGTATAACGTATAACGTATAACGTGTAGCGTATAATGTATAACGTATAACGTATAACGTATATCGTATAACGTATAACGTATAACGTATATCGTATAACGTATAACGTATAACGTATAACGTATAACGTATAACGCATACCGAATAACGTATAACGTATAACGTATAACGTATAACGTATAACGTATAACGTACAACTCATAACGTATAACGTACAACGTATAACGTATAACGTGTAACGTATAATGTATAACGTATAACGTATAACGTATAACGTATAACGTATAACGCATAACGTATAACGCATAACATGTAATGTATAACGTATAACGTATAATGTATAACGTATAACGTCTAACGTATAACGTACAAAGTATAACGTATAACGTATAACGTATTACGAATAACGTATAACGTATAACGTATAACGTAACACCTATAACGTATAGAGTATAACGTATAACGTATAACGTATAAAGTATAACGTACATCGTATATCGTAAAACGTATAACGTATAACGTATAACGTATAACGTGTAACGTATAATGTATAACGTATAACGTATAATGTATAACGTATAACGTATAACGTATAACGTATAACGTATAACGTATAACGTATAACGTATAACGTATAACGTATAACGTGTAACGTATAACGTATAACGTATAACGTATAACGTATAACGTATAACGTATAACGTGTAACGTATAACGTATAACGTATAACCTATGAGGTATAACGTGTAACGTGTAACGTATAACGTATAACGTATAACGTTTAACGTATAACGTATAACGTATAACGTATAACGTATAACGTATAACGTATAATGTATAACGTATAACATATAACGTATAACGTATAACGTATAACGTTTAACGTATAACGTATATCGTATAACGTATAACGTATAACTTATAACATGTAACGTACAACGTATAACGTATACCGTATAACGTATAACTAATAACGTATAACGTATAACGAATATCGTACAACGTATAACGCATAACGTATAACGTATAACGTATAACGCATAACGTATAACGCATAACGTATAACGTATAACGTATAACCTATGACGTATAACGTATAACGTATCACGGATAACGTATAACGTATAACGTATAACGTATAACCTATGAGGTATAACGTGTAACGTGTAACGTATAACGTATAACGTATAACGTATAACGTATAACGTATAACGTATAACGTATAACGTATAACGTATAACGTATAACGTATAACGTATAACGTATAACGTATAACGTATAACGTATAACGTATAACGTATAACGTATAACGCATACCGAATAACGTATAACGTGTAACGAAGAACGCATAACGCATAACGTATAACGTTTATCGTATAACGTATAATGTATAACGTATACCGCATAACGTATAACGTATAATCTCTGACGTATAACGTATAACGTATAACGTATAACGTATAACTTACAATGTATAACGTATAACGTATAACGTATAACGTATAACGTATAACGTATAACGTATAACGTATAACGTATAACGTATAACGTATAACGTATAACGTATAACGTATAACGTATAACGTATAACGTATAACGTATAACGTATAACGCATAACGTATAACGTATAACGTATAACGTATAACGTATAACGTATAACGTATAACGTATAACGTATAACGTATAACGTATAACGTATAACGTATAACGTATAACGTATATCGCATACCGAATAACGCAAAACGTGTAACGAAGAACGCATAACGCATAACGTATAAGGTATATCGTATAACGTGTAATGTATAACGTATACCGCATAACGTATAACGTATAACCTATGACGTATAACGTATAACGTATAACGTATAACGTATAACGTATAATGTATAACGTATAACGTATAACGTATAACGTATAACGTATAACGTATAACGTATAACGTATATCGTATAACGTATAACCTATGACGTATAACGTATAACGTATAAAGTATAACGTATAACGTATGACGTATAACGTATAACGTATAACGTATAACGTATAACGTATAACGTATAACGTATAACGTATAACGTATAACGTATAACGTATAACGTATAACGAATAACGTAAAACGTATAACGCATAATGTATAACGTATAACGTATAACGTATAACGTATAACGTATAAGGTATATCGTATAACGTATAATGTATAACGTATACCGCATAACGTATAACGTATAACCTATGACGTATAACGTATAACGTATAACGTATAACGTATAACGTATAATGTATAACGTATAACGTATAACGTATAACGTATAACGTATAACGTATAACGTATAACGTATAACGTATAACGTGTAACGTATAACGTATAACGTATAACGTATAACGTATAACGTATAACGTATAACGTGTAACGTATAACGTATAACGTATAACCTATGAGGTATAACGTGTAACGTGTAACGTATAACGTATAACGTATAACGTTTAACGTATAACGTATAACGTATAACGTATAACGTATAACGTATAACGTATAATGTATAACGTATAACATATAACGTATAACGTATAACGTATAACGTTTAACGTATAACGTATATCGTATAACGTATAACGTATAACTTATAACATGTAACGTACAACGTATAACGTATACCGTATAACGTATAACTAATAACGTATAACGTATAACGAATATCGTACAACGTATAACGCATAACGTATAACGTATAACGTATAACGTATAACGTATAACGTATAACGTATAACGTATAACGTATAACGTATAACGTATAACGTATAACGTATAACGTACAACGTATAACGTTTAACGTATAACCTATAACGTATAACGTATAACGTATATCGTATAACGTATAACGTATAACGTATATCGTATAACGTATAACGTATAACGTATAACGTATAACGTATAACGCATACCGAATAACGTATAACGTATAACGTATAACGTATAACGTATAACGTATAACGTACAACTCATAACGTATAACGTACAACGTATAACGTATAACGTGTAACGTATAATGTATAACGTATAACGTATAACGTATAACGTATAACGTATAACGTATAACGTATAACGTATAACGTATAACGTATAATGTATAACGTATAACGTATAACGTATAACGTATAACGTATAACGTATAACGTATAACGAATAACGTAAAACGTATAACGCATAATGTATAACGTATAACGTATAACGTATAACGTATAACCTATGACGTATAACGTATATCTTATAACGTATAACGTATAACGTATAACATGTAACGTACAACGTATAACGTATACCGTATAACGTATAATTAATAACGTATAACGTATAACGAATATCGTACAACGTATAACGCATAACGTATAACGTATAACGTATAACGTATAACGTATAACGTATAACGTATAACGTATAACGTATAACGTATAACGTATAACGTATAACGTATAACGTATAACGTATAACGTATAACGTATAACGTATAACGTATATCGTATAACGTATAACCTATGACGTATAACGTATAACGTATAACGTATAACGTATAACGTATAACGTATAACGTATAACGTATAACATATGATGTATAACGTATAACATGTAACGTATAGCGTATAACGTATAGCGTATAACGTATAACGTATAACGTATAACGTATAACGTATATCGTATAACGTATAACGTATAACGTATAACATGTAACGTACAACGTATAACGTATACCGTATAACGTATAACGTATAACGTATAACATGTAACGTACAACGTATAACGTATACCGTATAACGTATAACGTAAAACGTATGACGCATTACATACTACGTATAACGTATAACATGTAACGTATAGCGTATAACGTATAACGTATAACGTATAACGTATAACGTATAACGTGTAACGTATAACGTATAACGTATAACGTATAACGTATAACGTATAACGTATAACGTTTAACGTATAACGTATAACGTATAACGTATAACGTACAACGTATAACGTATAACGTATAACGTATAACGTATAACGTATATCGTATAACGTATAACGTATAACGTATAACGTATAACGTATACCGTATAACGTATAACGTATAACGTATAACGCATACCGAATAACGTATAACGTGTAACGAAGAACGCATAACGCATAACGTATAACGTATATCGTATAACGTATAATGTATAACGTATAACGCATAACGTATAACGTATAACCTATGACGTATAACGTATAACGTATAACGTATAACGTATAACGTATAACGTAAAACGTATAACGTATAACGTATAACGTATAACGTATAACGTACAACGTATAACGTATAACGTATAACGTATAACGTATAACGTATAACGTATAACGTATAACGTATAACGTATAATGTATAACGTATAACGTGTAACGTATAACGTATAACGTTTAACGTATAACGTATAACGCTTAACGTATAACGTACAACGTATACCGTATAACGTATAACGTATAACGTATAACGTATAACGTATATCGTATAACGTATAACGTATAACGTATAACGTATAACGTATAACGTATAACGTATAACGTATAACGCATACCGAATAACGTATAACGTGTAACGAAGAACGCATAACGCATAACGTATAACGTATATCGTATAACGTATAATGTATAACATATAACGCATAACGTATAACGTATACCCTATGACGTATAACGTATAACGTATAACGTATAACTAATAACGCATAACGTATAACGAATATCGTAGAACGTATAACGCATAACGTATAACGTATAACGTATAACGTATAACGTATAACGTATAACGTATAACGTATAACGTATAACTTATGACGTATAACGTATAACGTATAACGTATAACGTATAACGTATAACGTATAACGTACAACTCATAACGTATAACGTACAACGTATAACGTATAACGTGTAACGTATAATGTATAACGTATAACGTATAACGTATAACGTATAACGTATAACGTATAACGTATAACGTATAACGTATAACGTATAACGTATAACGTATAACGTATAACGTATAACGTATAACGTATAACGTATAACGTATAACGTATAACGTATAACGTATAACGTATAACGAATAACGTAAAACGTATAACGCATAATGTATAACGTATAACGTATAACGTATAACGTATAACCTATGACGTATAACGTATATCGTATAACGTATAACGTATAACGTATAACATGTAACGTACAACGTATAACGTATACCGTATAACGTATAATTAATAACGTATAACGTATAACGAATATCGTACAACGTATAACGCATAACGTATAACGTATAACGTATAACGTATAACGTATAACGTATAACGTATAACGTATAACGTATAACGTATAACGCATAACGTATAACGTATAACGCATACCCAATAACGTATAACGTGTAACGAAGAACGCATAACGCATAACGCATAACGTATAACGTATATCCTATAACGTATAATGTATAACGTATACCGCATAACGTATAACGTATAACCTTTGACGTATAACGTATAACGTATAACGTATAACGTATAACGTATAACGTATAACGTATAATGTATAACGTATAACGTATAACGTATAACGTATAACGTATAACGTATAACGTATAACGTATAACGTATAACGTATAACGTATAACGTATATCGTATAACGTATAACCTATGACGTATAACGTATAACGTATAACGTATAACGTATAACGTATAACGTATAACGTATAACGTATAACATATGATGTATAACGTATAACATGTAACGTATAGCGTATAACGTATAACGTATAACGTATAACGTATAACGTATAACGTATAACGTATATCGTATAACGTATAACGTATAACGTATAACATGTAACGTACAACGTATAACGTATACCGTATAACGTATAACGTATAACGTATAACATGTAACGTACAACGTATAACGTATACCGTATAACGTACAACGTATAACGTTTAACGTATAACGTATAACGTATAACGTATAACGTACAACGTATAACGTATAACGTATAACGTATAACGTATAACGTATAACGTATAACGTATAACGTATAACGCATACCGAATAACGCAAAACGTGTAACGAAGAACGCATAACGCATAACGTATAAGGTATATCGTATAACGTATAATGTATAACGTATACCGCATAACGTATAACGTATAACCTATGACGTATAACGTATAACGTATAACGTATAACGTATAACGTATAATGTATAACGTATAACGTATAACGTATAACGTATAACGTATAACGTATAACGTATAACGTATATCGTATAACGTATAACCTATGACGTATAACGTATAACGTATAACGTATAACGTATAACGTATAACGTATAACGTATAATGTATAACGTATAACATGTAACGTATAGCGTATAACGTATAACGTATAACGTATAACGTATAACGTATAACGTATAACGTATATCGTATAACGTATAACGTATAACGTATAACATGTAACGTACAACGCATAACGTATACCGTATAACGTATAACGTATAACGTATAACATGTAACGTACAACGTATAACGTATACCGTATAACGTATAACGTAAAACGTATGACGCATTACATACTACGTATAACGTATAACATGTAACGTATAGCGTATAACGTATAACGTATAACGTATAACGTATAACGTATAACGTATAACGTATAAGGTATAACGTATAACGTATAACGTATAACGTTTAACGTATAACCTATAACGTATAACGTATAACGTATATCGTATAACGTATAACGTATAACGTATAACGTATAACGTATAACGTATAACGTATAACGTATAACGTATAACGTATAACGTATAACGTATAACGTATAACGTATAACGTATAACGTATAACGAATAACGTAAAACGTATAACGCATAATGTATAACGTATAACGTATAACGTATAACGTATAACCTATGACGTATAACGTATATCGTATAACGTATAACGTATAACGTATAACATGTAACGTACAACGTATAACGTATACCGTATAACGTATAATTAATAACGTATAACGTATAACGAATATCGTACAACGTATAACGCATAACGTATAACGTATAACGTATAACGTATAACGCATAACGTATAAGGTATAACGTATAACGTATAACGTATAACGTATAACGCATAACGTATAACGTATAACGCATACCCAATAACGTATAACGTGTAACGAAGAACGCAGAACGCATAACGCATAACGTATAACGTATATCGTATAACGTATAATGTATAACGTATACCGCATAACGTATAACGTATAACCTATGACGTATAACGTATAACGTATAACGTATAACGTATAACGTATAACGTATAATGTATAACGTATAACGTATAACGTATAACGTATAACGTATAACGTATAACGTATAACGTATAACGTATAACGTATAACGTATATCGTATAACGTATAACCTATGACGTATAACGTATAACGTATAACGTATAACGTATAACGTATAACGTATAACGTATAACGTATAACATATGATGTATAACGTATAACATGTAACGTATAGCGTATAACGTATAACGTATAACGTATAACGTATAACGTATAACGTATAACGTATAACGTATATCGTATAACGTATAACGTATAACGTATAACATGTAACGTACAACGTATAACGTATACCGTATAACGTATAACGTATAACGTATAACGTATAACATGTAACGTACAACGTATAACGTATACCGTATAACGTATAACGTAAAACGTATGACGCATTACATACTACGTATAACGTATAACATGTAACGTATAGCGTATAACGTATAACGTATAACGTATAACGTACAACGTATAACGTGTAACGTATAACGTATAACGTATAACGTATAACGTATAACGTATACCGTATAACGTATAACGTATAACGTATAACGCATACCGAATAACGTATAACGTGTAACGAAGAACGCATAACGCATAACGTATAACGTATATCGTATAACGTATAATGTATAACGTATAACGCATAACGTATAACGTATAACCTATGACGTATAACGTATAACGTATAACGTATAACGTATAACGTATAACGTAAAACGTATAACGTATAACGTATAACGTATAACGTATAACGTACAACGTATAACGTATAACGTATAACGTATAACGTATAACGTATAACGTATAACGTATAACGTATAATGTATAACGTATAACGTGTAACGTATAACGTATAACGTTTAACGTATAACGTATAACGCTTAACGTATAACGTACAACGTATACCGTATAACGTATAACGTATAACGTATAACGTATAACGTATATCGTCTAACGTATAACGTATAACGTATAACGTATAACGTATAACGTATAACGTATAACGTATAACGCATACCGAATAACGTATAACGTGTAACGAAGAACGCATCAGGCATAACGTATAACGTATATCGTATAACGTATAATGTATAACATATAACGCATAACGTATAACGTATACCCTATGACGTATAACGTATAACGTATAACGTATAACTAATAACGTATAACGTATAACGAATATCGTAGTACGTATAACGCATAACGTATAACGTATAACGTATAACGTATAACGTATAACGTATAACGTATAACGTATAACTTATGACGTATAACGTATAACGTATAACGTATAACGTATAACGTATAACGTATAACGTACAACGTATAACGTATAACGTATAACGTATAACGCATACCGAATAACGTATAACGTGTAACGAAGAACGCATAACGCATAACGTATAACGTATATCGTATAACGTATAATGTATAACATATAACGCATAACGTATAACGTATACCCTATGACGTATAACGTATAACGTATAACGTATAACTAATAACGTATAACGTATAACGAATATCGTAGAACGTATAACGTATAACGTATAACGCATAACGTATAACGTATAACGTATAACGTATAACGTGTAACGTATAACGTATATCGTATAACGTATAACGTATAACGTATATCGTATAACGTATAACGTATAACGTATAACGTATAACGTATAACGCATACCGAATAACGTATAACGTGTAACAAAGAACGCATAACGCATAACGTATAACGTATATCATATAACGTATAATGTATAACGTATAACGCATAACGTATAACGTATAACCTATGACGTATAATGTATAACGTATACCGTATAACTAATAACGTATAACGTATAACGAATATCGTAGAACGTATAACGCATAACGTATAACGTATAACGTATAACGTATAACGTATAACGTATAACGTATAACGTATAACGTATAACGTATAACGTATAACGTATAACGTATAACGTATAACGTATAACGTATAACATATGATGTATAACGTATAACATGTAACGTATAGCGTATAACGTATACCGTATAACGTATAACGTATAACGTATAACATGTAACGTACAACCTATAACGTATACCGTATAACGTATAACGTAAAACGTATGACGCATTACATACTACGTATAACGTATAACATGTAACGTATAGCGTATAACGTATAACGTATAACGTATAACGTATAACGTATAACGTATAACGTATAACGTATAACGTATAACGTATAACGTATATCGTATAACGTATAACCTATGACGTATAACGTATAACGTATAACGTATAACGTATAACGTATAACGTATAACGTATAACGTATAACATATGATGTATAACGTATAACATGTAACGTATAGCGTATAACGTATAACGTATAACGTATAACGTATAACGTATAACGTATAACGTATAACGTATATCGTATAACGTATAACGTATAACGTATAACATGTAACGTACAACGTATAACGTATACCGTATAACGTATAACGTATAACGTATAACATGTAACGTACAACGTATAACGTATACCGTATAACGTATAACGTAAAACGTATGACGCATTACATACTACGTATAACGTATAACATGTAACGTATAGCGTATAACGTATAACGTATAACATATAACGTACAACGTATAACGTGTAACGTATAACGTATAACGTATAACGTATAACGTATAACGTATACCGTATAACGTATAACGTATAACGTATAACGCATACCGAATAACGTATAACGTGTAACGAAGAACGCATAACGCATAACGTATAACGTATATCGTATAACGTATAATGTATAACGTATAACGCATAACGTATAACGTATAACCTATGACGTATAACGTATAACGTATAACGTATAACGTATAACGTATAACGTAAAACGTATAACGTATAACGTATAACGTATAACGTATAACGTACAACGTATAACGTATAACGTATAACGTATAACGTATAACGTATAACGTATAACGTATAACGTATAATGTATAACGTATAACGTGTAACGTATAACGTATAACGTTTAACGTATAACGTATAACGCTTAACGTATAACGTACAACGTATACCGTATAACGTATAACGTATAACGTATAACGTATAACGTATATCGTCTAACGTATAACGTATAACGTATAACGTATAACGTATAACGTATAACGTATAACGTATAACGCATACCGAATAACGTATAACGTGTAACGAAGAACGCATCAGGCATAACGTATAACGTATATCGTATAACGTATAATGTATAACATATAACGCATAACGTATAACGTATACCCTATGACGTATAACGTATAACGTATAACGTATAACTAATAACGTATAACGTATAACGAATATCGTAGTACGTATAACGCATAACGTATAACGTATAACGTATAACGTATAACGTATAACGTATAACGTATAACGTATAACTTATGACGTATAACGTATAACGTATAACGTATAACGTATAACGTATAACGTATAACGTACAACGTATAACGTATAACGTATAACGTATAACGCATACCGAATAACGTATAACGTGTAACGAAGAACGCATAACGCATAACGTATAACGTATATCGTATAACGTATAATGTATAACATATAACGCATAACGTATAACGTATACCCTATGACGTATAACGTATAACGTATAACGTATAACTAATATCGTATAACGTATAACGAATATCGTAGAACGTATAACGTATAACGTATAACGCATAACGTATAACGTATAACGTATAACGTATAACGTATAACGTATAACGTATATCGTATAACGTATAACGTATAACGTATATCGTATAACGTATAACGTATAACGTATAACGTATAACGTATAACGCACACCGAATAACGTATAACGTGTAACAAAGAACGCATAACGCATAACGTATAACGTATATCATATAACGTATAATGTATAACGTATAACGCATAACGTATAACGTATAACCTATGACGTATAATGTATAACGTATACCGTATAACTAATAACGTATAACGTATAACGAATATCGTAGAACGTATAACGCATAACGTATAACGTATAACGTATAACGTATAACGTATAACGTATAACGTATAACGTATAACGTATAACGTATAACGTATAACGTATAACGTATAACGTATAACGTATAACGTATAACATATGATGTATAACGTATAACATGTAACGTATAGCGTATAACGTATACCGTATAACGTATAACGTATAACGTATAACATGTAACGTACAACCTATAACGTATACCGTATAACGTATAACGTAAAACGTATGACGCATTACATACTACGTATAACGTATAACATGTAACGTATAGCGTATAACGTATAACGTATAACGTATAACGTATAACGTATAACGTATAACGTATAACGTATAACGTATAACGTATAACGTATAACGTATAACGTTTATCGTTTAACGTATAACGTATAACGTATAACGTACAACGTATAACATATAACGTATAACGTATAACGTATAACGTATAACGTATATCGTATAACGTATAACGTATAACGTATAACGTATAACGTATACCGTATAACGTATAACGTATAACGTATAACGCATACCGAATAACGTATAACGTGTAACGAAGAACGCATAACGCATAACGTATAACGTATATCGTATAACGTATAATGTATAACGTATAACGCATAACGTATAACGTATAACCTATTACGCATAACGTATAACGTATAACGTATAACGTATAACGTATAACGTATAACGTATAACGTATAACGTACAACGTATAACGTATAACGTATAACGTACAACGTATAACGTATAACGTATAACGTATAACGTATAACGTATAACGTATAACGTATAACGTATAACGTATAACGTATAACGTATAACGTATAACGTATAATGTATAACGCATAACATGTAACGTATAGCGTATAACGTATAACGTATAACGTACAACGTATAACGTATAACGTATAACGTATAACGTATAACGTATAACGTATAACGTATAACGTATAACGTATAACGTATAACGTATAACGTATAACGTATAACGCATAACGTATAACGTGTAACGTATAACGTATAACGTATAACGTATAACGTATAACGTATAACGTATAACGTATACCGCATAACGTATAACGTATAACCTATGACTTATAACGTATAACATATAACGTATAACGTATAACGTATAATGTATAACGTATAACGTATAACGTATAACGTATAACGTATAACGTATAACGTATAGCGTATAACGTATAATGTATAACGTATAACATGTAACGTATAGCGTATAACGTATAACGTATAACGTATAACGTATAACGTATAACGTATAACGTATAACGTATATCGTATAACGTATAACGTATAACGTATAACATGTAACGTACAACGTATAACGTATACCGTATAACGTATAACGTAAAACGTATGACGCATTACATACTACGTATAACGTATAACATGTAACGTATAGCGTATAACGTATAACGTATAACGTATAACGTATAACGTATAACGTATATCGTATAACGTATAACGTATAACGTATAACATGTAACGTATAACGTATAACGTATAACGTATAACGTATAACGCATAACGTATAACGCATAACATGTAATGTATAACGTATAACGTATAATGTATAACGTATAACGTATAACGTATAACGTACAAAGTATAACGTATAACGTATAACGTATTACGAATAACGTATAACGTATAACGTATAACGTAACACCTATAACGTATAAAGTATAACGTATAACGTATAACGTATAAAGTATAACGTACATCGTATATCGTAAAACGTATAACGTATAACGTATAACGTATAACGTGTAACGTATAATGTATAACGTATAACGTATAATGTATAACGTATAACGTATAACGTATAACGTATAACGTATAACGTATAACGTATAACGTATAACGTATAACGTGTAACGTATAACGTATAACGTATAACGTATAACGTATAACGTATAACGTGTAACGTATAACCTATGAGGTATAACGTGTAACGTGTAACGTATAACGTATTACGTATAACGTATAACGTATAACGTATAACGTTTAACGTATAACGTATATCGTATAACGTATAACGTATAACTTATAACATGTAACGTACAACGTATAACGTATACCGTATAACGTATAACTAATAACGTATAACGTATAACGAATATCGTACAACGTATAACGCATAACGTATAACGTATAACGTATAACGCATAACGTATAACGCATAACGTATAACGTATAACGTATAACCTATGACGTATAACGTATAACGTATAACGTATAACGTATAACGTATAACGTATAACGTATAACGTATAACCTATGAGGTATAACGTGTAACGTGTAACGTATAACGTATAACGTATAACGTATAACGTATAACGTATAACGTATAACGTATAACGTATAACGTATAACGTATAACGTATAACGTATAACGTATAACGTATAACGTATAACGTATAACGTATAACGTATAACGTATAACGTATAACGTATAACGTATAACGCATACCGAATAACGTATAACGTGTAACGAAGAACGCATAACGCATAACGTATAACGTTTATCGTATAACGTATAATGTATAACGTATACCGCATAACGTATAACGTATAATCTATGACGTATAACGTATAACGTATAACGTATAACGTATAACGTACAATGTATAACGTATAACGTATAACGTATAACGTATAACGTATAACGTATAACGTATAACGTATAACGTATAACGTATAACGTATAACGTATAACGTATAACGTATAACGTATAACGTATAACGTATAACGTATAACGTATAACGTATAACGTATAACGTATAACGTATAACGTATAACGTATAACGTATAACGTATAACGTATAACGTATAACGTATAACGTATAACGCATACCGAATAACGCAAAACGTGTAACGAAGAACGCATAACGCATAACGTATAAGGTATATCGTATAACGTATAATGTATAACGTATACCGCATAACGTATAACGTATAACCTATGACGTATAACGTTAACGTATAACGTATAACGTATAACGTATAATGTATAACGTATAACGTATAACGTATAACGTATAACGTATAACGTATAACGTATAACGTATAACGTATATCGTATAACGTATAACCTATGACGTATAACGTATAACGGATAACGTATAACGTATAACGTATAACGTATAACGTATAACGTATAACGTATAACGTATAACGTATAACGTATAACGTATAACGTTTAACGTATAACGTATAACGTATAACGTATAACGTACAACGTATAACGTATAACGTATAACGTATAACGTACAATGTATAACGTATAACGTATAACGTATAACGTATAACGTATAACGTATAACGTATAACGTATATCGTATAACGTATAACGTATAACGTATAACATGTAACGTACAACGTATAACGTATACCGTATAACGTATAACGTATAACGTATAACATGTAACGTACAACGTATAACTTATACCGTATAACGTATAACGTAAAACGTATGACGCATTACATACTACGTATAACGTATAACATGTAACGTATAGCGTGTAACGTATAACGTATAACGTATAACGTATAACGTATAACGTATAACGTATAACGTATAACGTATAACGTATAACGTATAACGTATAACGTTTAACGTATAACGTATAACGTATAACGTATAACGTACAACGTATAACGTATAACGTATAACGTATAACGTATAACGTATATCGTATAACGTATAACGTATAACGTATAACGTATAACGTATACCGTATAACGTATAACGTATAACGTATAACGCATACCGAATAACGTATAACGTGTAACGAAGAACGCATAACGCATAA
The DNA here is from genome assembly GCF_051014685.1 of Ptiloglossa arizonensis. Lineage (NCBI taxonomy): Eukaryota > Metazoa > Arthropoda > Insecta > Hymenoptera > Colletidae > Ptiloglossa > Ptiloglossa arizonensis. The sequence goes on from NW_027478713.1 coordinate 354,227, forward strand.
CGTATAACGTATATCGTATAACGTATAATGTATAACGTATAACGTATAACGTATAACTAATAACGTATAACGTATAACGAATATCGTAGAACGTATAACGCATAACGTATAACGTATAACGTATAACGTATAACGTATAACGTATAACGTATAACGTATAACGTATAACTAATGACGTATAACGTATAACGTATAACGTATAACGTATAACGTATAACGTATAACGTACAACGTGTAACGTATAACGTATAACGTATAACGCATACCGAATAACGTATAACGTGTAACGAAGAACGCATAACGCATAACGTATAACGTATATCGTATAACGTATAATGTATAACATATAACGCATAACGTATAACGTATACCCTATGACGTATAACGTATAACGTATAACGTATAACTCATAACGTATAACGTATAACGAATATCGTAGAACGTATAACGTATAACGTATAACGCATAACGTATAACGTATAACGTATAACGTATAACGTATAACGTATAACGTACAAAGTATAACGTATAACGTATAACGTATAACGTATAACGTATATCGTATAACGTATAACGTATAACGTATATCGTATAACGTATAACGTATAACGTATAACGTATAACGTATAACGCATACCGAATAACGTATAACGTGTAACGAAGAACGCATAACGCATAACGTATAACGTATATCATATAACGTATAATGTATAACGTATAACGCATAACGTATAACGTATAACCTATGACGTATAACGTATAACGTATACCGTATAACTAATAACGTATAACGTATAACGAATATCGTAGAACGTATAACGCATAACGTATAACGTATAACGTATAACGTATAACGTATAACGTATAACGTATAACGTATAACGTATAACGTATAACGTATAACGTATAACGTATAACGTATAACGTATAACGTATAACGTATAACATATGATGTATAACGTATAACATGTAACGTATAGCGTATAACGTATACCGTATAACGTATAACGTATAACGTATAACATGTAACGTACAACCTATAACGTATACCGTATAACGTATAACGTAAAACGTATGACGCATTACATACTACGTATAACGTATAACATGTAACGTATAGCGTATAACGTATAACGTATAACGTATAACGTATAACGTATAACGTATAACGTATAACGTATAACGTATAACGTATAACGTATAACGTATAACGTTTATCGTTTAACGTATAACGTATAACGTATAACGTACAACGTATAACATATAACGTATAACGTATAACGTATAACGTATAACGTATATCGTATAACGTATAACGTATAACGTATAACGTATAACGTATACCGTATAACGTATAACGTATGACGTATAACGCATACCGAATAACGTATAACGTGTAACGAAGAACGCATAACGCATAACGTATAACGTATATCGTATAACGTATAATGTATAACGTATAACGCATAACGTATAACGTATAACCTATTACGCATAACGTATAACGTATAACGTATAACGTACAACGTATAACGTATACCGTATAACGTATAACGTAAAACGTATGACGCATTACATACTACGTATAACGTATAACATGTAACGTATAACGTATAACGTATAACGTATAACGTACAACGTATAACGTATAACGTATAACGTATAACGTATAACGTATATCGTATAACGTATAACGTATAACGTATAACGTATAACGTATAACGTATAACGCATACCGAATAACGTATAACGTGTAACGAAGAACGCATAACGCATAACGTATAACGTATATCATATAACGTATAATGTATAACGTATAACGCATAACGTATAACGTATAACCTATGACGTATAACGTATAACGTATACCGTATAACTAATAACGTATAACGTATAACGAATATCGTAGAACGTATAACGCATAACGTATAACGTATAACGTATAACGTATAACGTATAACGTATAACGTATAACGTATAACGTATAACGTATAACGTATAACGTATAACGTATAACGTATAACGTATAACGTATAACGTATAACATATGATGTATAACGTATAACATGTAACGTATAGCGTATAACGTATAACGTATAACGTATAACGTATAACGTATAACGTATAACGTATAACGTATATCGTATAACGTATAACGTATAACGTATAACATGTAACGTACAACGTATAACGTATACCGTATAACGTATAACGTATAACGTATAACATGTAACGTACAACGTATAACGTATACCGTATAACGTATAACGTAAAACGTATGACGCATTACATACTACGTATAACGTATAACATGTAACGTATAGCGTATAACGTATAACGTATAACGTATAACGTATAACGTATAACGTATAACGTATAACGTATAACGTATAACGTATAACGTATAACGTATAACGTTTATAGTTTAACGTATAACGTATAACGTATAACGTACAACGTATAACATATAACGTATAACGTATAACGTATAACGTATATCGTATGACGTATAACGTATAACGTATAACGTATAACGTATACCGTATAACGTATAACGTATAACGTATAACGCATACCGAATAACGTAAAACGTGTAACGAAGAACGCATAACGCATAACGTATAACGTAAATCGTATAACGTATAATGTATAACGTATAACGCATAACGTATAACGTATAACCTATTACGCATAACGTATAACGTATAACGTATAACGTATAACGTATAACGTATAACGTATAACGTATAACGTACAACGTATAACGTATAACGTATAACGTACAACGTATAACGTATAACGTATAACGTATAACGTATAACGTATAACGTATAACGTATAACGTATAACGTATAACGTATAACGTATAACGTATAACGTATAACGTATAATGTATAACGCATAACATGTAACGTATAGCGTATAACGTATAACGTATAACGTATAACGTATAACGTATAACGTATAACGTATAACGTATAACGTATAACGTATAACGTATAACGTATAACGTATAACGTATAACGTATAACGTATAACGTATAACGTATAACGTATAACGCATAACGTATAACGTGTAACGTATAACGTATAACGTATAACGTATAACGTATAACGTATAACGTATAACATATACCGCATAACGTATAACGTATAACCTATGACGTATAACGTATAACATATAACGTATAACGTATAACGTATAATGTATAACGTATAACGTATAACGTATAACGTATAACGTATAACGTATAGCGTATAACGTATAATGTATAACGTATAACATGTAACGTATAGCGTATAACGTATAACGTATAACGTATAACGTATAACGTATAACGTATAACGTATAACGTATATCGTATAACGTATAACGTATAACGTATAACATGTAACGTACAACGTATAACGTATACCGTATAACGTATAACGTAAAACGTATGACGCATTACATACTACGTATAACGTATAACATGTAACGTATAGCGTATAACGTATAACGTATAACGTATAACGTATAACGTATAATGTATATCGTATAACGTATAACGTATAACGTATAACATGTAACGTACAACGTATAACGTATACCGTATAACGTATAACGTAAAACGTATGACGCATTACATACTACGTATAACGTATAACATGTAACGTATAACGTATAACGTATAACGTATAACGTACAACGTATAACGTATAACGTATAACGTATAACGTATAACGTATATCGTATAACGTATAACGTATAACGTATAACGTATAACGTATACCGTATAACGTATAACGTATAACGTATAACGTATGACGCATACCGAATAACGTATAACGTGTAACGAAGAACGCATAACGCATAACGTATAACGTATATCGTATAACGTATAATGTATAACGTATAACGCATAACGTATAACGTATAACCAATGACGTATAACGTATAACGTATAACGTATAACGTATAACGTATAACGTATAACGTATAACGTACAACGTATAACGTATAACGTATAACGTACAACGTATAACGTATAACGTATAACGTATAACGTATAACGTATAACGTATAACATATACCGCATAACGTATAACGTATAACGTATAACGTATAACGTATAACGTATAACGTATAACGTATAACGTATAACGTATAACGTATAACGTATAACGTATAACGTATAACGTATAACGTATAACGTATAACGCATAACGTATAACGTGTAACGTATAACGTATAACGTATAACGTATAACGTATAACGTATAACGTATAACATATACCGCATAACGTATAACGTATAACGTATAACGTATAACGTATAACATATACCGCATAACGTATAACGTATAACCTATGACGTATAACGTATAACATATAACGTATAACGTATAACGTATAATGTATAACGTATAACGTATAACGTATAACGTATAACGTATAACGTATAGCGTATAACGTATAATGTATAACGTATAACATGTAACGTATAGCGTATAACGTATAACGTATAACGTATAACGTATAACGTATAACGTATAACGTATAACGTATATCGTATAACGTATAACGTATAACGTATAACATGTAACGTACAACGTATAACGTATACCGTATAACGTATAACGTAAAACGTATGACGCATTACATACTACGTATAACGTATAACATGTAACGTATAGCGTATAACGTATAACGTATAACGTATAACGTATAACGTATAATGTATATCGTATAACGTATAACGTATAACGTATAACATGTAACGTACAACGTATAACGTATACCGTATAACGTATAACGTAAAACGTATGACGCATTACATACTACGTATAACGTATAACATGTAACGTATAACGTATAACGTATAACGTATAACGTACAACGTATAACGTATAACGTATAACGTATAACGTATAACGTATATCGTATAACGTATAACGTATAACGTATAACGTATAACGTATACCGTATAACGTATAACGTATAACGTATAACGTATAACGCATACCGAATAACGTATAACGTGTAACGAAGAACGCATAACGCATAACGTATAACGTATATCGTATAACGTATAATGTATAACGTATAACGCATAACGTATAACGTATAACCTATGACGTATAACGTATAACGTATAACGTATAACGTATAACGTATAACGTATAACGTATAACGTACAACGTATAACGTATAACGTATAACGTACAACGTATAACGTATAACGTATAACGTATAACGTATAACGTATAACGTATAACGTATAACGTATAACGTATAATGTATAACGCATAACATGTAACGTATAGCGTATAACGTATAACGCATAACGCATAACGTATAACGTAAATCGTATAACGTATAATGTATAACGTATAACGCATAACGTATAACGTATAAACTATTACGCATAACGTATAACGTATAACGTATAACGTATAACGTATAACGTATAACGTATAACGTATAACGTACAACGTATAACGTATAACGTATAACGTACAACGTATAACGTATAACGTATAACGTATAACGTATAACGTATAACGTATAACGTATAACGTATAACGTATAACGTATAGCGTATAACGTATAACGTATAACGTATAACGTATAACGTATAACGTATAACGTATATCGTATAACGTATAACGTATAACGTATAACATGTAACGTACAACGTATAACGTATACCGTATAACGTATAACGTATAACGTATAACATGTAACGTACAACGTATAACGTATACCGTATAACGTATAACGTAAAACGTATGACGCATTACATACTACGTATAACGTATAACATGTAACGTATAGCGTATAACGTATAACGTATAACGTATAACGTATAACGTATAACGTATAACGTATAACGTATAACGTATAACGTTTATAGTTTAACGTATAACGTATAACGTATAACGTACAACGTATAACATATAACGTATAACGTATAACGTATAACGTATATCGTATAACGTATAACGTATAACGTATAACGTATAACGTATACCGTATAACGTATAACGTATAACGTATAACGCATACCGAATAACGTATAACGTGTAACGAAGAACGCATAACGCATAACGTATAACGTAAATCGTATAACGTATAATGTATAACGTATAACGCATAACGTATAACGTATAACCTATTACGCATAACGTATAACGTATAACGTATAACGTATAACGTATAACGTATAACGTATAACGTATAACGTACAACGTATAACGTATAACGTATAACGTACAACGTATAACGTATAACGTATAACGTATAACGTATAACGTATAACGTATAACGTATAACGTATAACGTATAACGTATAACGTATAACGTATAACGTATAACGTATAATGTATAACGCATAACATGTAACGTATAGCGTATAACGTATAACGTATAACGTATAACGTATAACGTATAACGTATAGCGTATAACGTATAACGTATAACGTATAACGTATAACGTATAACGTATAACGTATAACGTATAACGTTTAACGTATAACCTATGACGTAAAACGTATAACGTATAACGTATAACGTGTAACGTATAACGTATAACGTATAACCTATGAGGTATAACGTGTAACGTGTAACGTATAACGTATAACGTATAACGTATAACGTATAACGTATAACGTATAACGTATAACGTATAACGTATAACGTATAACGTATAACGTATAACGTATAACGTATAACGTATAACGTATAACGCATACCGAATAACGTATAACGTGTAACGAAGAACGCATAACGCATAACGTATAACGTATATCGTATAACGTATAACGTATAACGTATACCGCATAACGTATAACGTATAACCTATGACGTATAACGTATAAAATATAACGTATAACGTATAACGTATAACGTATAACGTATAACGTATAACGTATAACTTATAAAATATAACGTATAACGTATAACGTATAACGTATAACGTATAACGTATAACGTATAACGTATAACTTATAAAATATAACGTATAACGTATAACGTATACCGCATAACGAATAACGTATAACGTATAACGTATAACTTATAAAATATAACGTATAACGTATAACGTATAACGTATAACGTATAACGTATAACGTATAACGTATAACTTATAAAATATAACGTATAACGTATAACGTATAACGTATAACGTATAACGTATAACGTATAACGTATAACGTATAACGTATAACGTATAACGTATAAAATATAACGTATAACGCATAACGTATAACGTATAACCTATGACGTATAACGTATAACGCGTAACGTATAACGTATAACGTATAACGCATACCGAATAACGTATAACGTGTAACGAAGAACGCATAACGCATAACGTATAACGTATATCGTATAACGTATAATGTATAACGTATAACGCATAACGTATAACGTATAACCTACGACGTATAACGTATAACGCGTAACGTATAACGTATAACGTATAACGTATAACGTATAACGTATAACGTATAACGTATAACGTATAACGTATAACGTATAACGTATAACGTATAACGTATATCGTATAACGTATAACGTATAACCTATGACGTATAACGTATAACGTATAACGTATAACGTATAACGTATAACGTATAACGTATAACGTATAACGTATAACGTATAACGTATAACGTATAACGTATAACGTATAACGTATAACGTATAACGTATAACGAATAACGTAAAACGTATAACGCATAATGTATAACGTATAACGTATAACGTATAACGTATAACGTATAAGGTATATCGTATAACGTATAATGTATAACGTATACCGCATAACGTATAACGTATAACCTATGACGTATAACGTATAACGTATAACGTATAACGTATAACGTATAATGTATAACGTATAACGTATAACGTATAACGTATAACGTATAACGTATAACGTATAACGTATAACGTATATCGTATAACGTATAACCTATGACGTATAACGTATAACGTATAACGTAAAACGTATGACGCATTACATACTACGTATAACGTATAACATGTAACGTATAGCGTATAACGTATAACGTATAACGTATAACGTATAACGTATAACGTATAACGTATAACGTATAACGTATAACGTATAACGTATAACGTATAACGTATAACGTACAACGTATAACGTCTAACGTATAACCTATAACGTATAACGTATAACGTATATCGTATAACGTATAACGTATAACGTATATCGTATAACGTATAACGTATAACGTATAACGTATAACGTATAACGCATACCGAATAACGTATAACGTATAACGTATAACGTATAACGTATAACGTATAACGTACAACTCATAACGTATAACGTACAACGTATAACGTATAACGTATAACGCATAACGTATAACGCATAACATGTAATGTATAACGTATAACGTATAATGTATAACGTATAACGTCTAACGTATAACGTACAAAGTATAACGTATAACGAATAACGTATTACGAATAACGTATAACGTATAACGTATAACGTAACACCTATAACGTATAGAGTATAACGTATAACGTATAACGTATAAAGTATAACGTACATCGTATATCGTAAAACGTATAACGTATAACGTATAACGTATAACGTGTAACGTATAATGTATAACGTATAACGTATAATGTATAACGTATAACGTATAACGTATAACGTATAACGTATAACGTATAACGTATAACGTATAACGTATAACGTATAACGTGTAACGTATAACGTATAACGTATAACGTATAACGTATAACGTATAACGTATAACGTGTAACGTATAACGTATAACGTATAACCTATGAGGTATAACGTGTAACGTGTAACGTATAACGTATAACGTATAACGTTTAACGTATAACGTATAACGTATAACGTATAACGTATAACGTATAACGTATAACGTATAATGTATAACGTATAACATATAACGTATAACGTATAACGTATAACGTTTAACGTATAACGTATATCGTATAACGTATAACGTATAACTTATAACATGTAACGTACAACGTATAACGTATACCGTATAACGTATAACTAATAACGTATAACGTATAACGAATATCGTACATCGTATAACGCATAACGTATAACGTATAACGTATAACGCATAACGTATAACGCATAACGTATAACGTATAACGTATAACCTATGACGTATAACGTATAACGTATCACGTATAACGTATAACGTATAACGTATAACGTATAACCTATGAGGTATAACGTGTAACGTGTAACGTATAACGTATAACGTATAACGTATAACGTATAACGTATAACGTATAACGTATAACGTATAATGTATAACGTATAACGTATAACGTATATCGTATAGAGTATAACGTATAACGTATAACGTATAAAGTATAACGTACATCGTATATCGTAAAACGTATAACGTATAACGTATAACGTATAACGTGTAGCGTATAATGTATAACGTATAACGTATAACGTATATCGTATAACGTATAACGTATAACGTATATCGTATAACGTATAACGTATAACGTATAACGTATAACGTATAACGCATACCGAATAACGTATAACGTATAACGTATAACGTATAACGTATAACGTATAACGTACAACTCATAACGTATAACGTACAACGTATAACGTATAACGTGTAACGTATAATGTATAACGTATAACGTATAACGTATAACGTATAACGTATAACGCATAACGTATAACGCATAACATGTAATGTATAACGTATAACGTATAATGTATAACGTATAACGTCTAACGTATAACGTACAAAGTATAACGTATAACGTATAACGTATTACGAATAACGTATAACGTATAACGTATAACGTAACACCTATAACGTATAGAGTATAACGTATAACGTATAACGTATAAAGTATAACGTACATCGTATATCGTAAAACGTATAACGTATAACGTATAACGTATAACGTGTAACGTATAATGTATAACGTATAACGTATAATGTATAACGTATAACGTATAACGTATAACGTATAACGTATAACGTATAACGTATAACGTATAACGTATAACGTATAACGTGTAACGTATAACGTATAACGTATAACGTATAACGTATAACGTATAACGTATAACGTGTAACGTATAACGTATAACGTATAACCTATGAGGTATAACGTGTAACGTGTAACGTATAACGTATAACGTATAACGTTTAACGTATAACGTATAACGTATAACGTATAACGTATAACGTATAACGTATAATGTATAACGTATAACATATAACGTATAACGTATAACGTATAACGTTTAACGTATAACGTATATCGTATAACGTATAACGTATAACTTATAACATGTAACGTACAACGTATAACGTATACCGTATAACGTATAACTAATAACGTATAACGTATAACGAATATCGTACAACGTATAACGCATAACGTATAACGTATAACGTATAACGCATAACGTATAACGCATAACGTATAACGTATAACGTATAACCTATGACGTATAACGTATAACGTATCACGGATAACGTATAACGTATAACGTATAACGTATAACCTATGAGGTATAACGTGTAACGTGTAACGTATAACGTATAACGTATAACGTATAACGTATAACGTATAACGTATAACGTATAACGTATAACGTATAACGTATAACGTATAACGTATAACGTATAACGTATAACGTATAACGTATAACGTATAACGTATAACGTATAACGTATAACGTTTAACGTATAACGTATAACGTATAACGTATAACGTATAACGTATAACGTATAATGTATAACGTATAACATATAACGTATAACGTATAACGTATAACGTATAACGTATAACGTATATCGTATAACGTATAACCTATGACGTATAACGTATAACGTATAACGTAAAACGTATGACGCATTACATACTACGTATAACGTATAACATGTAACGTATAGCGTATAACGTATATCGTATAACGTATAACGTATAACGTATAACGTATAACGTATAACGTATAACGTATAACGTATAACGTATAACGTATAACGTATAACGTATAACGTATAACGTATAACGTATAACGTATAACGTATAACGTACAACGTATAACGTCTAACGTATAACCTATAACGTATAACGTATAACGTATATCGTATAACGTATAACGTATAACGTATATCGTATAACGTATAACGTATAACGTATAACGTATAACGTATAACGCATACCGAATAACGTATAACGTATAACGTATAACGTATAACGTATAACGTATAACGTACAACTCATAACGTATAACGTACAACGTATAACGTATAACGTATAACGCATAACGTATAACGCATAACATGTAATGTATAACGTATAACGTATAATGTATAACGTATAACGTCTAACGTATAACGTACAAAGTATAACGTATAACGAATAACGTATTACGAATAACGTATAACGTATAACGTATAACGTAACACCTATAACGTATAGAGTATAACGTATAACGTATAACGTATAAAGTATAACGTACATCGTATATCGTAAAACGTATAACGTATAACGTATAACGTATAACGTGTAACGTATAATGTATAACGTATAACGTATAATGTATAACGTATAACGTATAACGTATAACGTATAACGTATAACGTATAACGTATAACGTATAACGTATAACGTATAACGTGTAACGTATAACGTATAACGTATAACGTATAACGTATAACGTATAACGTATAACGTGTAACGTATAACGTATAACGTATAACCTATGAGGTATAACGTGTAACGTGTAACGTATAACGTATAACGTATAACGTTTAACGTATAACGTATAACGTATAACGTATAACGTATAACGTATAACGTATAACGTATAATGTATAACGTATAACATATAACGTATAACGTATAACGTATAACGTTTAACGTATAACGTATATCGTATAACGTATAACGTATAACTTATAACATGTAACGTACAACGTATAACGTATACCGTATAACGTATAACTAATAACGTATAACGTATAACGAATATCGTACATCGTATAACGCATAACGTATAACGTATAACGTATAACGCATAACGTATAACGCATAACGTATAACGTATAACGTATAACCTATGACGTATAACGTATAACGTATCACGTATAACGTATAACGTATAACGTATAACGTATAACCTATGAGGTATAACGTGTAACGTGTAACGTATAACGTATAACGTATAACGTATAACGTATAACGTATAACGTATAACGTATAACGTATAATGTATAACGTATAACGTATAACGTATATCGTATAGAGTATAACGTATAACGTATAACGTATAAAGTATAACGTACATCGTATATCGTAAAACGTATAACGTATAACGTATAACGTATAACGTGTAGCGTATAATGTATAACGTATAACGTATAACGTATATCGTATAACGTATAACGTATAACGTATATCGTATAACGTATAACGTATAACGTATAACGTATAACGTATAACGCATACCGAATAACGTATAACGTATAACGTATAACGTATAACGTATAACGTATAACGTACAACTCATAACGTATAACGTACAACGTATAACGTATAACGTGTAACGTATAATGTATAACGTATAACGTATAACGTATAACGTATAACGTATAACGCATAACGTATAACGCATAACATGTAATGTATAACGTATAACGTATAATGTATAACGTATAACGTCTAACGTATAACGTACAAAGTATAACGTATAACGTATAACGTATTACGAATAACGTATAACGTATAACGTATAACGTAACACCTATAACGTATAGAGTATAACGTATAACGTATAACGTATAAAGTATAACGTACATCGTATATCGTAAAACGTATAACGTATAACGTATAACGTATAACGTGTAACGTATAATGTATAACGTATAACGTATAATGTATAACGTATAACGTATAACGTATAACGTATAACGTATAACGTATAACGTATAACGTATAACGTATAACGTATAACGTGTAACGTATAACGTATAACGTATAACGTATAACGTATAACGTATAACGTATAACGTGTAACGTATAACGTATAACGTATAACCTATGAGGTATAACGTGTAACGTGTAACGTATAACGTATAACGTATAACGTTTAACGTATAACGTATAACGTATAACGTATAACGTATAACGTATAACGTATAATGTATAACGTATAACATATAACGTATAACGTATAACGTATAACGTTTAACGTATAACGTATATCGTATAACGTATAACGTATAACTTATAACATGTAACGTACAACGTATAACGTATACCGTATAACGTATAACTAATAACGTATAACGTATAACGAATATCGTACAACGTATAACGCATAACGTATAACGTATAACGTATAACGCATAACGTATAACGCATAACGTATAACGTATAACGTATAACCTATGACGTATAACGTATAACGTATCACGGATAACGTATAACGTATAACGTATAACGTATAACCTATGAGGTATAACGTGTAACGTGTAACGTATAACGTATAACGTATAACGTATAACGTATAACGTATAACGTATAACGTATAACGTATAACGTATAACGTATAACGTATAACGTATAACGTATAACGTATAACGTATAACGTATAACGTATAACGTATAACGTATAACGTATAACGTTTAACGTATAACGTATAACGTATAACGTATAACGTATAACGTATAACGTATAATGTATAACGTATAACATATAACGTATAACGTATAACGTATAACGTATAACGTATAACGTATATCGTATAACGTATAACCTATGACGTATAACGTATAACGTATAACGTAAAACGTATGACGCATTACATACTACGTATAACGTATAACATGTAACGTATAGCGTATAACGTATAACGTATAACGTATAACGTATAACGTATAACGTATAACGTATAACGTATAACGTATAACGTATAACGTATAACGTATAACGTATAACGTATAACGTACAACGTATAACGTTTAACGTATAACCTATAACGTATAACGTATAACGTATATCGTATAACGTATAACGTATAACGTATATCGTATAACGTATAACGTATAACGTATAACGTATAACGTATAACGCATACCGAATAACGTATAACGTATAACGTATAACGTATAACGTATAACGTATAACGTACAACTCATAACGTATAACGTACAACGTATAACGTATAACGTATAACGCATAACGTATAACGCATAACATGTAATGTATAACGTATAACGTATAATGTATAACGTATAACGTCTAACGTATAACGTACAAAGTATAACGTATAACGTGTAACGTATTACGAATAACGTATAACGTATAACGTATAACGTAACACCTATAACGTATAGAGTATAACGTATAACGTATAACGTATAAAGTATAACGTACATCGTATATCGTAAAACGTATAACGTATAACGTATAACGTATAACGTGTAACGTATAATGTATAACGTATAACGTATAATGTATAACGTATAACGTATAACGTATAACGTATAACGTATAACGTATAACGTATAACGTATAACGTATAACGTATAACGTGTAACGTATAACGTATAACGTATAACGTATAACGTATAACGTATAACGTATAACGTGTAACGTATAACGTATAACGTATAACCTATGAGGTATAACGTGTAACGTGTAACGTATAACGTATAACGTATAACGTTTAACGTATAACGTATAACGTATAACGTATAACGTATAACGTATAACGTATAACGTATAATGTATAACGTATAACATATAACGTATAACGTATAACGTATAACGTTTAACGTATAACGTATATCGTATAACGTATAACGTATAACTTATAACATGTAACGTACAACGTATAACGTATACCGTATAACGTATAACTAATAACGTATAACGTATAACGAATATCGTACATCGTATAACGCATAACGTATAACGTATAACGTATAACGCATAACGTATAACGCATAACGTATAACGTATAACGTATAACCTATGACGTATAACGTATAACGTATCACGTATAACGTATAACGTATAACGTATAACGTATAACCTATGAGGTATAACGTGTAACGTGTAACGTATAACGTATAACGTATAACGTATAACGTATAACGTATAACGTATAACGTATAATGTATAACGTATAACGTATAACGTATATCGTATAGAGTATAACGTATAACGTATAACGTATAAAGTATAACGTACATCGTATATCGTAAAACGTATAACGTATAACGTATAACGTATAACGTGTAGCGTATAATGTATAACGTATAACGTATAACGTATAACGTATAACGTATAACGTACAACTCATAACGTATAACGTACAACGTATAACGTATAACGTGTAACGTATAATGTATAACGTATAACGTATAACGTATAACGTATAACGTATAACGCATAACGTATAACGCATAACATGTAATGTATAACGTATAACGTATAATGTATAACGTATAACGTCTAACGTATAACGTACAAAGTATAACGTATAACGTATAACGTATTACGAATAACGTATAACGTATAACGTATAACGTAACACCTATAACGTATAGAGTATAACGTATAACGTATAACGTATAAAGTATAACGTACATCGTATATCGTAAAACGTATAACGTATAACGTATAACGTATAACGTGTAACGTATAATGTATAACGTATAACGTATAATGTATAACGTATAACGTATAACGTATAACGTATAACGTATAACGTATAACGTATAACGTATAACGTATAACGTATAACGTGTAACGTATAACGTATAACGTATAACGTATAACGTATAACGTATAACGTATAACGTGTAACGTATAACGTATAACGTATAACCTATGAGGTATAACGTGTAACGTGTAACGTATAACGTATAACGTATAACGTTTAACGTATAACGTATAACGTATAACGTATAACGTATAACGTATAACGTATAATGTATAACGTATAACATATAACGTATAACGTATGACGTATATCGTATAACGTATAACGTATAACGTATAACCTATGACGTATAACGTATAACGTATAACGTATAACGTATAACGTATAACGTATAATGTATAACGTATAACGTATAACGTATAACGTATAACGTATAACGTATAACGTATAACGTATATCGTATAACGTATAACGTATAACTTATAACATGTAACGTACAACGTATAACGTATACCGTATAACGTATAACTAATAACGTATAACGTATAACGAATATCGTACAACGTATAACGCATAACGTATAACGTATAACGTATAACGCATAACGTATAACGCATAACGTATAACGTATAACGTATAACCTATGACGTATAACGTATAACGTATCACGGATAACGTATAACGTATAACGTATAACGTATAACCTATGAGGTATAACGTGTAACGTGTAACGTATAACGTATAACGTATAACGTATAACGTATAACGTATAACGTATAACGTATAACGTATAACGTATAACGTATAACGTATAACGTATAACGTATAACGTATAACGTATAACGTATAACGTATAACGTATAACGTATAACGCATACCGAATAACGTATAACGTGTAACGAAGAACGCATAACGCATAACGTATAACGTTTATCGTATAACGTATAATGTATAACGTATACCGCATAACGTATAACGTATAATCTCTGACGTATAACGTATAACGTATAACGTATAACGTATAACTTACAATGTATAACGTATAACGTATAACGTATAACGTATAACGTATAACGTATAACGTATAACGTATAACGTATAACGTATAACGTATAACGTATAACGTATAACGTATCACGGATAACGTATAACGTATAACGTATAACGTATAACCTATGAGGTATAACGTGTAACGTGTAACGTATAACGTATAACGTATAACGTATAACGTATAACGTATAACGTATAACGTATAACGTATAACGTATAACGTATAACGTATAACGTATAACGTATAACGTATAACGTATAACGTATAACGTATAACGTATAACGTATATCGTATAACGTATAACGTATAACGTATAACGTATAACGTATAACGTATAACGTATAACGTATAACGCATACCGAATAACGTATAACGTGTAACGAAGAACGCATAACGCATAACGTATAACGTATATCGTATAACGTATAATGTATAACGTATAACGCATAACGCATAACGTATAACGTATAACGTATAACGTATAACGTATAACGTATATCGTATAACGTATAACGTATAACGTATAACGTATAACGTATAACGTAAAACGTATAACGTATAACGTATAACGTATAACGTATAACGTATAACGTATATCGTATAACGTATAACGTATAACGTATAACGTATAACGTATAACGCATACCGAATAACGTATAACGTATAACGTATAACGTATAACGTATAACGTATAACGTACAACTCATAACGTATAACGTACAACGTATAACGTATAACGTATAACGCATAACGTATAACGTATAACGTATAACGTATAACGTATAACGTATAACGCATACCGAATAACGTATAACGTGTAACGAAGAACGCATAACGCATAACGTATAACGTATATCGTATAACGTATAATGTATAACGTATAACGCATAACGCATAACGTATAACGTATAACGTATAACGTATAACGTATAACGTATATCGTATAACGTATAACGTATAACGTATAACGTATAACGTATAACGTATATCGTATAACGTATAACCTATGACGTATAACGTATAACGTATAACGTATAACGTATAACGTATAACGTATAACGTATAATGTATAACGTATAACATGTAACGTATAGCGTATAACGTATAACGTATAACGTATAACGTATAACGTATAACGTATAACGTATATCGTATAACGTATAACGTATAACGTATAACATGTAACGTACAACGCATAACGTATACCGTATAACGTATAACGTATAACGTATAACATGTAACGTACAACGTATAACGTATACCGTATAACGTATAACGTAAAACGTATGACGCATTACATACTACGTATAACGTATAACATGTAACGTATAGCGTATAACGTATAACGTATAACGTATAACGTATAACGTATAACGTATAACGTATAAGGTATAACGTATAACGTATAACGTATAACGTTTAACGTATAACCTATAACGTATAACGTATAACGTATATCGTATAACGTATAACGTATAACGTATAACGTATAACGTATAACGTATAACGTATAACGTATAACGTATAACGTATAACGTATAACGTATAACGTATAACGTATAACGTATAACGTATAACGAATAACGTAAAACGTATAACGCATAATGTATAACGTATAACGTATAACGTATAACGTATAACCTATGACGTATAACGTATATCGTATAACGTATAACGTATAACGTATAACATGTAACGTACAACGTATAACGTATACCGTATAACGTATAATTAATAACGTATAACGTATAACGAATATCGTACAACGTATAACGCATAACGTATAACGTATAACGTATAACGTATAACGCATAACGTATAAGGTATAACGTATAACGTATAACGTATAACGTATAACGCATAACGTATAACGTATAACGCATACCCAATAACGTATAACGTGTAACGAAGAACGCAGAACGCATAACGCATAACGTATAACGTATATCGTATAACGTATAATGTATAACGTATACCGCATAACGTATAACGTATAACCTATGACGTATAACGTATAACGTATAACGTATAACGTATAACGTATAACGTATAATGTATAACGTATAACGTATAACGTATAACGTATAACGTATAACGTATAACGTATAACGTATAACGTATAACGTATAACGTATATCGTATAACGTATAACCTATGACGTATAACGTATAACGTATAACGTATAACGTATAACGTATAACGTATAACGTGTAACGTATAACGTATAACGTATAACGTATAACGTATAACGTATAACGTATAACGTGTAACGTATAACGTATAACGTATAACCTATGAGGTATAACGTGTAACGTGTAACGTATAACGTATAACGTATAACGTTTAACGTATAACGTATAACGTATAACGTATAACGTATAACGTATAACGTATAATGTATAACGTATAACATATAACGTATAACGTATAACGTATAACGTTTAACGTATAACGTATATCGTATAACGTATAACGTATAACTTATAACATGTAACGTACAACGTATAACGTAATCCGTATAACGTATAACTAATAACGTATAACGTATAACGAATATCGTACAACGTATAACGCATAACGTATAACGTATAACGTATAACGCATAACGTATAACGCATAACGTATAACGTATAACGTATAACCTAAGACGTATAACGTATAACGTATCACGGATAACGTATAACGTATAACGTATAACGTATAACCTATGAGGTATAACGTGTAACGTGTAACGTATAACGTATAACGTATAACGTATAACGTATAACGTATAACGTATAACGTATAACGTATAACGTATAACGTATAACGTATAACGTATAACGTATAACGTATAACGTATAACGTATAACGTATAACGTATAACGTATAACGCATACCGAATAACGTATAACGTGTAACGAAGAACGCATAACGCATAACGTATAACGTTTATCGTATAACGTATAATGTATAACGTATACCGCATAACGTATAACGTATAATCTCTGACGTATAACGTATAACGTATAACGTATAACGTATAACTTACAATGTATAACGTATAACGTATAACGTATAACGTATAACGTATAACGTATAACGTATAACGTATAACGTATAACGTATAACGTATAACGTATAACGTATAACGTATCACGGATAACGTATAACGTATAACGTATAACGTATAACCTATGAGGTATAACGTGTAACGTGTAACGTATAACGTATAACGTATAACGTATAACGTATAACGTATAACGTATAACGTATAACGTATAACGTATAACGTATAACGTATAACGTATAACGTATAACGTATAACGTATAACGTATAACGTATAACGTATAACGTATATCGTATAACGTATAACGTATAACGTATAACGTATAACGTATAACGTATAACGTATAACGTATAACGCATACCGAATAACGTATAACGTGTAACGAAGAACGCATAACGCATAACGTATAACGTATATCGTATAACGTATAATGTATAACGTATAACGCATAACGCATAACGTATAACGTATAACGTATAACGTATAACGTATAACGTATATCGTATAACGTATAACGTATAACGTATAACGTATAACGTATAACGTAAAACGTATAACGTATAACGTATAACGTATAACGTATAACGTATAACGTATATCGTATAACGTATAACGTATAACGTATAACGTATAACGTATAACGCATACCGAATAACGTATAACGTATAACGTATAACGTATAACGTATAACGTATAACGTACAACTCATAACGTATAACGTACAACGTATAACGTATAACGTATAACGCATAACGTATAACGTATAACGTATAACGTATAACGTATAACGTATAACGCATACCGAATAACGTATAACGTGTAACGAAGAACGCATAACGCATAACGTATAACGTATATCGTATAACGTATAATGTATAACGTATAACGCATAACGCATAACGTATAACGTATAACGTATAACGTATAACGTATAACGTATATCGTATAACGTATAACGTATAACGTATAACGTATAACGTATAACGTATATCGTATAACGTATAACCTATGACGTATAACGTATAACGTATAACGTATAACGTATAACGTATAACGTATAACGTATAATGTATAACGTATAACATGTAACGTATAGCGTATAACGTAAAACGTATAACGTATAACGTATAACGTATAACGTATAACGTATATCGTATAACGTATAACGTATAACGTATAACATGTAACGTACAACGCATAACGTATACCGTATAACGTATAACGTATAACGTATAACATGTAACGTACAACGTATAACGTATACCGTATAACGTATAACGTAAAACGTATGACGCATTACATACTACGTATAACGTATAACATGTAACGTATAGCGTATAACGTATAACGTATAACGTATAACGTATAACGTATAACGTATAACGTATAAGGTATAACGTATAACGTATAACGTATAACGTTTAACGTATAACCTATAACGTTTAACGTATAACGTATATCGTATAACGTATAACGTATAACGTATAACGTATAACGTATAACGTATAACGTATAACGTATAACGTATAACGTATAACGTATAACGTATAACGTATAACGTATAACGTATAACGTATAACGTATAACGAATAACGTAAAACGTATAACGCATAATGTATAACGTATAACGTATAACGTATAACGTATAACCTATGACGTATAACGTATATCGTATAACGTATAACGTATAACGTATAACATGTAACGTACAACGTATAACGTATACCGTATAACGTATAATTAATAACGTATAACGTATAACGAATATCGTACAACGTATAACGCATAACGTATAACGTATAACGTATAACGTATAACGCATAACGTATAAGGTATAACGTATAACGTATAACGTATAACGTATAACGCATAACGTATAACGTATAACGCATACCCAATAACGTATAACGTGTAACGAAGAACGCAGAACGCATAACGCATAACGTATAACGTATATCGTATAACGTATAATGTATAACGTATACCGCATAACGTATAACGTATAACCTATGACGTATAACGTATAACGTATAACGTATAACGTATAACGTAAAACGTATAATGTATAACGTATAACGTATAACGTATAACGTATAACGTATAACGTATAACGTATAACGTATAACGTATAACGTATAACGTATATCGTATAACGTATAACCTATGACGTATAACGTATAACGTATAACGTATAACGTATAACGTATAACGTATAACGTATAACGTATAACATATGATGTATAACGTATAACATGTAACGTATAGCGTATAACGTATAACGTATAACGTATAACGTATAACGTATAACGTATAACGTATAACGTATATCGTATAACGTATAACGTATAACGTATAACATGTAACGTACAACGTATAACGTATACCGTATAACGTATAACGTATAACGTATAACGTATAACATGTAACGTACAACGTATAACGTATACCGTATAACGTATAACGTAAAACGTATGACGCATTACATACTACGTATAACGTATAACATGTAACGTATAGCGTATAACGTATAACGTATAACGTATAACGTACAACGTATAACGTGTAACGTATAACGTATAACGTATAACGTATAACGTATAACGTATACCGTATAACGTATAACGTATAACGTATAACGCATACCGAATAACGTATAACGTGTAACGAAGAACGCATAACGCATAACGTATAACGTATATCGTATAACGTATAATGTATAACGTATAACGCATAACGTATAACGTATAACCTATGACGTATAACGTATAACGTATAACGTATAACGTATAACGTATAACGTAAAACGTATAACGTATAACGTATAGCGTATAACGTATAACGTACAACGTATAACGTATAACGTATAACGTATAACGTATAACGTATAACGTATAACGTATAACGTATAATGTATAACGTATAACGTGTAACGTATAACGTATAACGTTTAACGTATAACGTATAACGCTTAACGTATAACGTACAACGTATACCGTATAACGTATAACGTATAACGTATAACGTATAACGTATATCGTCTAACGTATAACGTATAACGTATAACGTATAACGTATAACGTATAACGTATAACGTATAACGCATACCGAATAACGTATAACGTGTAACGAAGAACGCATCAGGCATAACGTATAACGTATATCGTATAACGTATAATGTATAACATATAACGCATAACGTATAACGTATACCCTATGACGTATAACGTATAACGTATAACGTATAACTAATAACGTATAACGTATAACGAATATCGTAGTACGTATAACGCATAACGTATAACGTATAACGTATAACGTATAACGTATAACGTATAACGTATAACGTATAACTTATGACGTATAACGTATAACGTATAACGTATAACGTATAACGTATAACGTATAACGTACAACGTATAACGTATAACGTATAACGTATAACGCATACCGAATAACGTATAACGTGTAACGAAGAACGCATAACGCATAACGTATAACGTATATCGTATAACGTATAATGTATAACATATAACGCATAACGTATAACGTATACCCTATGACGTATAACGTATAACGTATAACGTATAACTAATAACGTATAACGTATAACGAATATCGTAGAACGTATAACGTATAACGTATAACGCATAACGTATAACGTATAACGTATAACGTATAACGTGTAACGTATAACGTATATCGTATAACGTATAACGTATAACGTATATCGTATAACGTATAACGTATAACGTATAACGTATAACGTATAACGCATACCGAATAACGTATAACGTGTAACAAAGAACGCATAACGCATAACGTATAACGTATATCATATAACGTATAATGTATAACGTATAACGCATAACGTATAACGTATAACCTATGACGTATAATGTATAACGTATACCGTATAACTAATAACGTATAACGTATAACGAATATCGTAGAACGTATAACGCATAACGTATAACGTATAACGTATAACGTATAACGTATAACGTATAACGTATAACGTATAACGTATAACGTATAACGTATAACGTATAACGTATAACGTATAACGTATAACGTATAACATATGATGTATAACGTATAACATGTAACGTATAGCGTATAACGTATACCGTATAACGTATAACGTATAACGTATAACATGTAACGTACAACCTATAACGTATACCGTATAACGTATAACGTAAAACGTATGACGCATTACATACTACGTATAACGTATAACATGTAACGTATAGCGTATAACGTATAACGTATAACGTATAACGTATAACGTATAACGTATAACGTATAACGTATAACGTATAACGTATAACGTATATCGTATAACGTATAACCTATGACGTATAACGTATAACGTATAACGTATAACGTATAACGTATAACGTATAACGTATAACGTATAACATATGATGTATAACGTATAACATGTAACGTATAGCGTATAACGTATAACGTATAACGTATAACGTATAACGTATAACGTATAACGTATAACGTATATCGTATAACGTATAACGTATAACGTATAACATGTAACGTACAACGTATAACGTATACCGTATAACGTATAACGTATAACGTATAACATGTAACGTACAACGTATAACGTATACCGTATAACGTATAACGTAAAACGTATGACGCATTACATACTACGTATAACGTATAACATGTAACGTATAGCGTATAACGTATAACGTATAACATATAACGTACAACGTATAACGTGTAACGTATAACGTATAACGTATAACGTATAACGTATAACGTATACCGTATAACGTATAACGTATAACGTATAACGCATACCGAATAACGTATAACGTGTAACGAAGAACGCATAACGCATAACGTATAACGTATATCGTATAACGTATAATGTATAACGTATAACGCATAACGTATAACGTATAACCTATGACGTATAACGTATAACGTATAACGTATAACGTATAACGTATAACGTAAAACGTATAACGTATAACGTATAACGTATAACGTATAACGTACAACGTATAACGTATAACGTATAACGTATAACGTATAACGTATAACGTATAACGTATAACGTATAATGTATAACGTATAACGTGTAACGTATAACGTATAACGTTTAACGTATAACGTATAACGCTTAACGTATAACGTACAACGTATACCGTATAACGTATAACGTATAACGTATAACGTATAACGTATATCGTCTAACGTATAACGTATAACGTATAACGTATAACGTATAACGTATAACGTATAACGTATAACGCATACCGAATAACGTATAACGTGTAACGAAGAACGCATCAGGCATAACGTATAACGTATATCGTATAACGTATAATGTATAACATATAACGCATAACGTATAACGTATACCCTATGACGTATAACGTATAACGTATAACGTATAACTAATAACGTATAACGTATAACGAATATCGTAGTACGTATAACGCATAACGTATAACGTATAACGTATAACGTATAACGTATAACGTATAACGTATAACGTATAACTTATGACGTATAACGTATAACGTATAACGTATAACGTATAACGTATAACGTATAACGTACAACGTATAACGTATAACGTATAACGTATAACGCATACCGAATAACGTATAACGTGTAACGAAGAACGCATAACGCATAACGTATAACGTATATCGTATAACGTATAATGTATAACATATAACGCATAACGTATAACGTATACCCTATGACGTATAACGTATAACGTATAACGTATAACTAATAACGTATAACGTATAACGAATATCGTAGAACGTATAACGTATAACGTATAACGCATAACGTATAACGTATAACGTATAACGTATAACGTATAACGTATAACGTATATCGTATAACGTATAACGTATAACGTATATCGTATAACGTATAACGTATAACGTATAACGTATAACGTATAACGCATACCGAATAACGTATAACGTGTAACAAAGAACGCATAACGCATAACGTATAACGTATATCATATAACGTATAATGTATAACGTATAACGCATAACGTATAACGTATAACCTATGACGTATAATGTATAACGTATACCGTATAACTAATAACGTATAACGTATAACGAATATCGTAGAACGTATAACGCATAACGTATAACGTATAACGTATAACGTATAACGTATAACGTATAACGTATAACGTATAACGTATAACGTATAACGTATAACGTATAACGTATAACGTATAACGTATAACGTATAACATATGATGTATAACGTATAACATGTAACGTATAGCGTATAACGTATACCGTATAACGTATAACGTATAACGTATAACATGTAACGTACAACCTATAACGTATACCGTATAACGTATAACGTAAAACGTATGACGCATTACATACTACGTATAACGTATAACATGTAACGTATAGCGTATAACGTATAACGTATAACGTATAACGTATAACGTATAACGTATAACGTATAACGTATAACGTATAACGTATAACGTATAACGTATAACGTTTATCGTTTAACGTATAACGTATAACGTATAACGTACAACGTATAACATATAACGTATAACGTATAACGTATAACGTATAACGTATATCGTATAACGTATAACGTATAACGTATAACGTATAACGTATACCGTATAACGTATAACGTATAACGTATAACGCATACCGAATAACGTATAACGTGTAACGAAGAACGCATAACGCATAACGTATAACGTATATCGTATAACGTATAATGTATAACGTATAACGCATAACGTATAACGTATAACCTATTACGCATAACGTATAACGTATAACGTATAACGTATAACGTATAACGTATAACGTATAACGTATAACGTACAACGTATAACGTATAACGTATAACGTACAACGTATAACGTATAACGTATAACGTATAACGTATAACGTATAACGTATAACGTATAACGTATAACGTATAACGTATAACGTATAACGTATAACGTATAATGTATAACGCATAACATGTAACGTATAGCGTATAACGTATAACGTATAACGTACAACGTATAACGTATAACGTATAACGTATAACGTATAACGTATAACGTATAACGTATAACGTATAACGTATAACGTATAACGTATAACGTATAACGTATAACGTATAACGCATAACGTATAACGTGTAACGTATAACGTATAACGTATAACGTATAACGTATAACGTATAACGTATAACGTATACCGCATAACGTATAACGTATAACCTATGACGTATAACGTATAACATATAACGTATAACGTATAACGTATAATGTATAACGTATAACGTATAACGTATAACGTATAACGTATAACGTATAGCGTATAACGTATAATGTATAACGTATAACATGTAACGTATAGCGTATAACGTATAACGTATAACGTATAACGTATAACGTATATCGTATAACGTATAACGTATAACGTATAACATGTAACGTACAACGTATAACGTATACCGTATAACGTATAACGTAAAACGTATGACGCATTACATACTACGTATAACGTATAACATGTAACGTATAGCGTATAACGTATAACGTATAACGTATAACGTATAACGTATAACGTATATCGTATAACGTATAACGTATAACGTATAACATGTAACGTATAACGTATAACGTATAACGTATAACGTATAACGCATAACGTATAAAGCATAACATGTAATGTATAACGTATAACGTATAATGTATAACGTATAACGTATAACGTATAACGTACAAAGTATAACGTATAACGTATAACGTATTACGAATAACGTATAACGTATAACGTATAACGTAACACCTATAACGTATAAAGTATAACGTATAACGTATAACGTATAAAGTATAACGTACATCGTATATCGTAAAACGTATAACGTATAACGTATAACGTATAACGTGTAACGTATAATGTATAACGTATAACGTATAATGTATAACGTATAACGTATAACGTATAACGTATAACGTATAACGTATAACGTATAACGTATAACGTATAACGTATATCGTATAACGTATAATGTATAACATATAACGCATAACGTATAACGTATACCCTATGACGTATAACGTATAACGTATAACGTATAACTAATAACGTATAACGTATAACGAATATCGTAGAACGTATAACGTATAACGTATAACGCATAACGTATAACGTATAACGTATAACGTATAACGTGTAACGTATAACGTATATCGTATAACGAATATCGTACAACGTATAACGCATAACGTATAACGTATAACGTATAACGCATAACGTATAACGCATAACGTATAACGTATAACGTATAACCTATGACGTATAACGTATAACGTATAACGTATAACGTATAACGTATAACGTATAACGTATAACGTATAACCTATGAGGTATAACGTGTAACGTGTAACGTATAACGTATAACGTATAACGTATAACGTATAACGTATAACGTATAACGTATATCGTATAACGTATAACGTATAACGTATAACATGTAACGTACAACGTATAACGTATACCGTATAACGTATAACGTAAAACGTATGACGCATTACATACTACGTATAACGTATAACATGTAACGTATAGCGTATAACGTATAACGTATAACGTATAACGTATAACGTATAACGTATATCGTATAACGTATAACGTATAACGTATAACATGTAACGTATAACGTATAA
The DNA here is from genome assembly GCF_051014685.1 of Ptiloglossa arizonensis. Classification (NCBI taxonomy): domain Eukaryota; kingdom Metazoa; phylum Arthropoda; class Insecta; order Hymenoptera; family Colletidae; genus Ptiloglossa; species Ptiloglossa arizonensis. The sequence continues at coordinate 382,787 of NW_027478713.1, forward strand.
CGTATAACGTATAACGTATAACGCATAACGTATAAAGCATAACATGTAATGTATAACGTATAACGTATAATGTATAACGTATAACGTATAACGTATAACGTACAAAGTATAACGTATAACGTATAACGTATTACGAATAACGTATAACGTATAACGTATAACGTAACACCTATAACGTATAAAGTATAACGTATAACGTATAACGTATAAAGTATAACGTACATCGTATATCGTAAAACGTATAACGTATAACGTATAACGTATAACGTGTAACGTATAATGTATAACGTATAACGTATAATGTATAACGTATAACGTATAACGTATAACGTATAACGTATAACGTATAACGTATAACGTATAACGTATAACGTATAACGTGTAACGTATAACGTATAACGTATAACGTATAACGTATAACGTATAACGTGTAACGTATAACCTATGAGGTATAACGTGTAACGTGTAACGTATAACGTATTACGTATAACGTATAACGTATAACGTATAACGTTTAACGTATAACGTATATCGTATAACGTATAACGTATAACTTATAACATGTAACGTACAACGTATAACGTATACCGTATAACGTATAACTAATAACGTATAACGTATAACGAATATCGTACAACGTATAACGCATAACGTATAACGTATAACGTATAACGCATAACGTATAACGCATAACGTATAACGTATAACGTATAACCTATGACGTATAACGTATAACGTATAACGGATAACGTATAACGTATAACGTATAACGTATAACGTATAACCTATGAGGTATAACGTGTAACGTGTAACGTATAACGTATAACGTATAACGTATAACGTATAACGTATAACGTATAACGTATAACGTATAACGTATAACGTATAACGTATAACGTATAACGTATAACGTATAACGTATAACGTATAACGTATAACGTATAACGTATAACGTATAACGTATAACGTATAACGTATAACGCATACCGAATAACGTATAACGTGTAACGAAGAACGCATAACGCATAACGTATAACGTTTATCGTATAACGTATAATGTATAACGTATACCGCATAACGTATAACGTATAATCTATGACGTATAACGTATAACGTATAACGTATAACGTATAACGTACAATGTATAACGTATAACGTATAACGTATAACGTATAACGTATAACGTATAACGTATAACGTATAACGTATAACGTATAACGTATAACGTATAACGTATAACGTATAACGTATAACGTATAACGTATAACGTATAACGTATAACGTATAACGTATAACGTATAACGTATAACGTATAACGTATAACGTATAACGTATAACGTATAACGTATAACGTATAACGTATAACGCATACCGAATAACGCAAAACGTGTAACGAAGAACGCATAACGCATAACGTATAAGGTATATCGTATAACGTATAATGTATAACGTATACCGCATAACGTATAACGTATAACCTATGACGTATAACGTTAACGTATAACGTATAACGTATAACGTATAATGTATAACGTATAACGTATAACGTATAACGTATAACGTATAACGTATAACGTATAACGTTTAACGTATAACGTATAACGTATAACGTATAACGTACAACGTATAACGTATAACGTATAACGTATAACGTACAATGTATAACGTATAACGTATAACGTATAACGTATAACGTATAACGTATAACGTATAACGTATATCGTATAACGTATAACGTATAACGTATAACATGTAACGTACAACGTATAACGTATACCGTATAACGTATAACGTATAACGTATAACATGTAACGTACAACGTATAACTTATACCGTATAACGTATAACGTAAAACGTATGACGCATTACATACTACGTATAACGTATAACATGTAACGTATAGCGTGTAACGTATAACGTATAACGTATAACGTATAACGTATAACGTATAACGTATAACGTATAACGTATAACGTATAACGTATAACGTATAACGTTTAACGTATAACGTATAACGTATAACGTATAACGTACAACGTATAACGTATAACGTATAACGTATAACGTATAACGTATATCGTATAACGTATAACGTATAACGTATAACGTATAAGGTATACCGTATAACGTATAACGTATAACGTATAACGCATACCGAATAACGTATAACGTGTAACGAAGAACGCATAACGCATAACGTATAACGTATATCGTATAACGTATAATGTATAACGTATAACGCATAACGTATAACGTATAACCTATGACGTATAACGTATAACGTATAACGTATAACGTATAACGTATAACGTAAAACGTATAACGTATAACGTATAACGTATAACGTACAATGTATAACGTATAACGTATAACGTATAACGTATAACGTATAACGTATAACGTATAACGTATAACGTATAACGTATAACGTATAACGTATAACGTATAACGTATAACGTATAACGTATAACGTATAACGTATAACGTATAACGTATAACGTATAACGTATAACGTATAACGTATAACGTATAACGTATAACGTATAACGTATAACGTATAACGTATAACGTATAACGTATAACGTATAACGTATAACGCATACCGAATAACGCAAAACGTGTAACGAAGAACGCATAACGCATAACGTATAAGGTATATCGTATAACGTATAATGTATAACGTATACCGCATAACGTATAACGTATAACCTATGACGTATAACGTTAACGTATAACGTATAACGTATAACGTATAATGTATAACGTATAACGTATAACGTATAACGTATAACGTATAACGTATAACGTATAACGTATATCGTATAACGTATAACCTATGACGTATAACGTATAACGGATAACGTATAACGTATAACGTATAACGTATAACGTATAACGTATAACGTATAATGTATAACGTATAACGTATAACGTATAACGTACAAAGTATAACGTATAACGTATAACGTATTACGAATAACGTATAACGTATAACGTATAACGTAACACCTATAACGTATAAAGTATAACGTATAACGTATAACGTATAAAGTATAACGTACATCGTATATCGTAAAACGTATAACGTATAACGTATAACGTATAACGTGTAACGTATAATGTATAACGTATAACGTATAATGTATAACGTATAACGTATAACGTATAACGTATAACGTATAACGTATAACGTATAACGTATAACGTATAACGTATAACGTGTAACGTATAACGTATAACGTATAACGTATAACGTATAACGTATAACGTGTAACGTATAACCTATGAGGTATAACGTGTAACGTGTAACGTATAACGTATTACGTATAACGTATAACGTATAACGTATAACGTTTAACGTATAACGTATATCGTATAACGTATAACGTATAACTTATAACATGTAACGTACAACGTATAACGTATACCGTATAACGTATAACTAATAACGTATAACGTATAACGAATATCGTACAACGTATAACGCATAACGTATAACGTATAACGTATAACGCATAACGTATAACGCATAACGTATAACGTATAACGTATAACCTATGACGTATAACGTATAACGTATAACGGATAACGTATAACGTATAACGTATAACGTATAACGTATAACCTATGAGGTATAACGTGTAACGTGTAACGTATAACGTATAACGTATAACGTATAACGTATAACGTATAACGTATAACGTATAACGTATAACGTATAACGTATAACGTATAACGTATAACGTATAACGTATAACGTATAACGTATAACGTATAACGTATAACGTATAACGTATAACGTATAACGTATAACGTATAACGCATACCGAATAACGTATAACGTGTAACGAAGAACGCATAACGCATAACGTATAACGTTTATCGTATAACGTATAATGTATAACGTATACCGCATAACGTATAACGTATAATCTATGACGTATAACGTATAACGTATAACGTATAACGTATAACGTACAATGTATAACGTATAACGTATAACGTATAACGTATAACGTATAACGTATAACGTATAACGTATAACGTATAACGTATAACGTATAACGTATAACGTATAACGTATAACGTATAACGTATAACGTATAACGTATAACGTATAACGTATAACGTATAACGTATAACGTATAACGTATAACGTATAACGTATAACGTATAACGTATAACGTATAACGTATAACGTATAACGCATACCGAATAACGCAAAACGTGTAACGAAGAACGCATAACGCATAACGTATAAGGTATATCGTATAACGTATAATGTATAACGTATACCGCATAACGTATAACGTATAACCTATGACGTATAACGTTAACGTATAACGTATAACGTATAACGTATAATGTATAACGTATAACGTATAACGTATAACGTATAACGTATAACGTATAACGTATAACGTTTAACGTATAACGTATAACGTATAACGTATAACGTACAACGTATAACGTATAACGTATAACGTATAACGTACAATGTATAACGTATAACGTATAACGTATAACGTATAACGTATAACGTATAACGTATAACGTATATCGTATAACGTATAACGTATAACGTATAACATGTAACGTACAACGTATAACGTATACCGTATAACGTATAACGTATAACGTATAACATGTAACGTACAACGTATAACTTATACCGTATAACGTATAACGTAAAACGTATGACGCATTACATACTACGTATAACGTATAACATGTAACGTATAGCGTGTAACGTATAACGTATAACGTATAACGTATAACGTATAACGTATAACGTATAACGTATAACGTATAACGTATAACGTATAACGTATAACGTTTAACGTATAACGTATAACGTATAACGTATAACGTACAACGTATAACGTATAACGTATAACGTATAACGTATAACGTATATCGTATAACGTATAACGTATAACGTATAACGTATAAGGTATACCGTATAACGTATAACGTATAACGTATAACGCATACCGAATAACGTATAACGTGTAACGAAGAACGCATAACGCATAACGTATAACGTATATCGTATAACGTATAATGTATAACGTATAACGCATAACGTATAACGTATAACCTATGACGTATAACGTATAACGTATAACGTATAACGTATAACGTATAACGTAAAACGTATAACGTATAACGTATAACGTATAACGTACAATGTATAACGTATAACGTATAACGTATAACGTATAACGTATAACGTATAACGTATAACGTATAACGTATAACGTATAACGTATAACGTATAACGTATAACGTATAACGTATAACGTATAACGTATAACGTATAACGTATAACGTATAACGTATAACGTATAACGTATAACGTATAACGTATAACGTATAACGTATAACGTATAACGTATAACGTATAACGTATAACGCATACCGAATAACGCAAAACGTGTAACGAAGAACGCATAACGCATAACGTATAAGGTATATCGTATAACGTATAATGTATAACGTATACCGCATAACGTATAACGTATAACCTATGACGTATAACGTTAACGTATAACGTATAACGTATAACGTATAATGTATAACGTATAACGTATAACGTATAACGTATAACGTATAACGTATAACGTATAACGTATATCGTATAACGTATAACCTATGACGTATAACGTATAACGGATAACGTATAACGTATAACGTATAACGTATAACGTATAACGTATAACGTATAACGTATAACGTATAACGTATAACGTTTAACGTATAACGTATAACGTATAACGTATAACGTACAACGTATAACGTATAACGTATAACGTATAACGTACAATGTATAACGTATAACGTATAACGTATAACGTATAACGTATAACGTATAACGTATAACGTATATCGTATAACGTATAACGTATAACGTATAACATGTAACGTACAACGTATAACGTATACCGTATAACGTATAACGTATAACGTATAACATGTAACGTACAACGTATAACTTATACCGTATAACGTATAACGTAAAACGTATGACGCATTACATACTACGTATAACGTATAACATGTAACGTATAGCGTGTAACGTATAACGTATAACGTATAACGTATAACGTATAACGTATAACGTATAACGTATAACGTATAACGTATAACGTATAACGTATAACGTTTAACGTATAACGTATAACGTATAACGTATAACGTACAACGTATAACGTATAACGTATAACGTATAACGTATAACGTATATCGTATAACGTATAACGTATAACGTATAACGTATAACGTATACCGTATAACGTATAACGTATAACGTATAACGCATACCGAATAACGTATAACGTGTAACGAAGAACGCATAACGCATAACGTATAACGTATATCGTATAACGTATAATGTATAACGTATAACGCATAACGTATAACGTATAACCTATGACGTATAACGTATAACGTATAACGTATAACGTATAACGTATAACGTAAAACGTATAACGTATAACGTATAACGTATAACGTATAACGTACAACGTATAACGTATAACGTATAACGTGTAACGTATAACGTATAACGTATAACGTATAACGTATAATGTATAACGTATAACGTGTAACGTATAACGTATAACGTTTAACGTATAACGTATAACGCTTAACGTATAACGTACAACGTATAACGTATAACGTATAACATATAACGTATAACGTATAACGTATATCGTATAACGTATAACGTATAACGTATAACGTATAACGTATAACGTATAACGTATAACGTATAACGTATAACGTATAACGCATACCGAATAACGTATAACGTGTAACGAAGAACGCATAACGCATAACGTATAACGTATATCGTATAACGTATAATGTATAACATATAACGCATAACGTATAACGTATACCCTATGACGTATAACGTATAACGTATAACGTATAACTAATAACGTATAACGTATAACGAATATCGTAGAACGTATAACGCATAACGTATAACGTATAACGTATAACGTATAACGTATAACGTATAACGTATAACGTATAACGTATAACTAATGACGTATAACGAATAACGTATAACGTATAACGTATAACGTATAACGTATAACGTACAACGTGTAACGTATAACGTATAACGTATAACGCATACCGAATAACGTATAACGTGTAACGAAGAACGCATAACGCATAACGTATAACGTATATCGTATAACGTATAATGTATAACATATAACGCATAACGTATAACGTATACCCTATGACGTATAACGTATAACGTATAACGTATAACTCATAACGTATAACGTATAACGAATATCGTAGAACGTATAACGTATAACGTATAACGCATAACGTATAACGTATAACGTATAACGTATAACGTATAACGTATAACGTACAAAGTATAACGTATAACGTATAACGTATAACGTATAACGTATATCGTATAACGTATAACGTATAACGTATATCGTATAACGTATAACGTATAACGTATAACGTATAACGTATAACGCATACCGAATAACGTATAACGTGTAACGAAGAACGCATAACGCATAACGTATAACGTATATCATATAACGTATAATGTATAACGTATAACGCATAACGTATAACGTATAACCTATGACGTATAACGTATAACGTATACCGTATAACTAATAACGTATAACGTATAACGAATATCGTAGAACGTATAACGCATAACGTATAACGTATAACGTATAACGTATAACGTATAACGTATAACGTATAACGTATAACGTATAACGTATAACGTATAACGTATAACGTATAACGTATAACGTATAACGTATAACATATGATGTATAACGTATAACATGTAACGTATAGCGTATAACGTATACCGTATAACGTATAACGTATAACGTATAACATGTAACGTACAACCTATAACGTATACCGTATAACGTATAACGTAAAACGTATGACGCATTACATACTACGTATAACGTATAACATGTAACGTATAGCGTATAACGTATAACGTATAACGTATAACGTATAACGTATAACGTATAACGTATAACGTATAACGTATAACGTATAACGTATAACGTATAACGTTTATCGTTTAACGTATAACGTATAACGTATAACGTACAACGTATAACCTATGACGTATAACGTATAACATATAACGTATAACGTATAACGTATAATGTATAACGTATAACGTATAACGTATAACGTATAACGTATAACGTATAGCGTATAACGTATAATGTATAACGTATAACATGTAACGTATAGCGTATAACGTATAACGTATAACGTATAACGTATAACGTATAACGTATAACGTATAACGTATAACGTATAACGTATAACGTATAACGTATAACGTATAACGTATAACGTATAACGTATAACGTATAACGCATAACGTATAACGTGTAACGTATAACGTATAACGTATAACGTATAACGTATAACGTATAACGTATAACGTATAACGTATAACGCATAACGTATAACGTATAGCGTATAACGTATAATGTATAACGTATAACGTATAACGTATAACGTATAACGTATAACGTATAACGTATAATGTATAACGCATAACATGTAACGTATAGCGTATAACGTATAACGTATAACGTATAACGTATAACGTATAACGTATAACGTATAACGTATAACGTATAACGTATAACGTATAACGTATAACGTATAACGTATAACGTATAACGTATAACGTATAACGCATAACGTATAACGTGTAACGTATAACGTATAACGTATAACGTATAACGTATAACGTATAACGTATAACATATACCGCATAACGTATAACGTATAACCTATGACGTATAACGTATAACATATAACGTATAACGTATAACGTATAATGTATAACGTATAACGTATAACGTATAACGTATAACGTATAACGTATAGCGTATAACGTATAATGTATAACGTATAACATGTAACGTATAGCGTATAACGTATAACGTATAACGTATAACGTATAACGTATAACGTATAACGTATAACGTATATCGTATAACGTATAACGTATAACGTATAACATGTAACGTACAACGTATAACGTATACCGTATAACGTATAACGTAAAACGTATGACGCATTACATACTACGTATAACGTATAACATGTAACGTATAGCGTATAACGTATAACGTATAACGTATAACGTATAACGTATAATGTATATCGTATAACGTATAACGTATAACGTATAACATGTAACGTACAACGTATAACGTATACCGTATAACGTATAACGTAAAACGTATGACGCATTACATACTACGTATAACGTATAACATGTAACGTATAACGTATAACGTATAACGTATAACGTACAACGTATAACGTATAACGTATAACGTATAACGTATAACGTATATCGTATAACGTATAACGTATAACGTATAACGTATAACGTATACCGTATAACGTATAACGTATAACGTATAACGTATAACGCATACCGAATAACGTATAACGTGTAACGAAGAACGCATAACGCATAACGTATAACGTATATCGTATAACGTATAATGTATAACGTATAACGCATAACGTATAACGTATAACCTATGACGTATAACGTATAACGTATAACGTATAACGTATAACGTATAACGTATAACGTATAACGTACAACGTATAACGTATAACGTATAACGTACAACGTATAACGTATAACGTATAACGTATAACGTATAACGTATAACGTATAACGTATAACATATACCGCATAACGTATAACGTATAACGTATAACGTATAACGTATAACGTATAACGTATAACGTATAACGTATAACGTATAACGTATAACGTATAACGTATAACGTATAACGTATAACGTATAACGTATAACGCATAACGTATAACGTGTAACGTATAACGTATAACGTATAACGTATAACGTATAACGTATAACGTATAACGTATAACGTATAACGTACAACGTATAACGTATAACGTATAACGTACAACGTATAACGTATAACGCATAACGTATAACGTGTAACGTATAACGTATAACGTATAACGTATAACGTATAACGTATAACGTATAACGTATAACGTATAACGTATAACGTATAACGTATAACGTATAACGTATAACGTATAACGTATAACGTATAACGCATAACGTATAACGTGTAACGTATAACGTATAACGTATAACGTATAACGTATAACGTATAACGTATAACATATACCGCATAACGTATAACGTATAACGTATAACGTATAACGTATAACGTATAACGTATAACGTATAACATATACCGCATAACGTATAACGTATAACGTATAACGTATAACGTATAACGAATAACGTATAACGTATAACGCATAACGTATAACGCATAACGTATAACGTACAACGTGTAACGTATAACGTATAGCGTATAACGTATAACATATTACATATTACATATAACGTATAACGTACAACCTATAACGTATAACGTATAACGTATAACGTATAACGTATAACGTATAACGTATGACGTATCACGTATAAGGTATGACCTATAACGCATAACGTATAGCGTATAACGCATAACGTATAATGTATAACGTATAACGTATAACGTATAACGTATAACGCATAACGTATAACGTATAACGTATAACGCATAACGTATAACGTATAACGTTTAACGTATAACGTATAACGTATAACGTATAACGTATAACGTATAACGTATAACGTACAACGTATAACGTATAACGTATAACGTATAACGTATAACGTATAACGTATATCGTATAACGTATAACGTATAACTTATAACGTAAAACGTATTACATATTACGTATAACGAGTAACGTATAACGTATAACGTATAACGTATAACGTATAACGTATAACGAATAACGTATAACGTATAACGTATAACGTATAACGTATAATGCATAACGTATAACGTATAACGTATAACGTATAACGTACAACGTATAACGTATAACGTATAACGTCTAACGTTTAACGTATAACGTATAACGTATTACATATTACATATAACGTATAACGTACAACGTATAACGTATAACGTATAACGTATAACGTATAACGTATAACGTATAACGTATAACGTATAACGTATAACGTATAACGTATAACGTATAACGTATAACGTATAACGTATAACGTATAACTTATAACGTAAAACGTATTACATATTACGTATAACGCGTAACGTGTAACGTATAACGTATAGCGTATAACGTATAACGTATTACATATTACATATAAAGTATAACGTACAACGTATAACGTATAACGTATAACGTCTAACGTTTAACGTATAACGTATAACGTATTACATTTTACATATAACGTATAACGTACAACGTATAACGTATAACGTATAACGTATAACGTATAACGTATAACGAATAACGTATAACGTATAACGTATAACGTATAACGTATAACGTATAACGTATAACGTATAACGTATAACGCATAACGTATAACGTATAACGTTTAACGTATAACGTATAACGTATAACGTATAACGTATAACGTATAACGTGTAACGTATAACGTACAACGTATAACGTATAACGTATATCGTATAACGTATAACGTATAACGTATAACGTTTAACGTATAACGTATAACGTATAACGTATAACGTATAACGTATAACGTATAACGTATAACGTATAACGCATAACGTATAACGCATAACGTATAACGTATAACGTGTAACGTATAACGTATAGCGTACAACGTATAACGTATTACATATTACATGTAACGTATAGCGTACAACGTATAACGTATAACATATAACATCTAACGTTTAACGTATAACGTATAACGTATAACGTATAACGTATAACGTATAACGTATAACGTGTAACGTATAACGTACAACGTATAACGTATAACGTATATCGTATAACGTATAACGTATAACGTATAACGTTTAACGTATAACGTATAACGTATAACGTGTAACGTATAACGTATAACGTATAACGTATAACGTATAACGTATAACGTATAACGTATAACGTATAACGTATAACGTATAACGTATAACGTATAACGTATAACGTATAACGTATAACGTATAAGGTATAACGTATAACGTATAACGTATAACGTATAACGTATAACGTGTAACGTATAACGTATAACGAATAACGTATAACGTATAACGTATAACGTATAACGTACAACGCATAACGTATAACGTATAACGTATAACGCATAACGTATAACGCATAACGTATAACGTATAACGTATAACGTATAACGTATAACGTATAACGTTTAACGTATAACGTATAACGTATAACGTATAACGTATAACGTATAACGTATAACGTATAACGAATAACGTATAACGTATAACGTATAACGTATAACGTACAAGGTATAACGTATAACGTATAATGTATAACGTATAACGTGTAACGTATAACGTATAACGTATAACGTATAACGTATAACGTATAACGTACAACGTATCACGTATAACGTATATCCTATAACGCATAACGTATAACGTATAACGTATAACGTATAGCGTACAACGTATAACGTATAAAATGTAACGTCTAACGTTTAACGTATAACGTACAACGTATAACGTATAACGCATAACGTATAACGTACAACGTATAACGTATAACGTATAACGTATAACGTATAACGTATAACGTATAACGTATAACGTATAACGTATAACGTATAACGTATAACGTATAACGTATAACGTATAACGTATAACGAATAACGTATAACGTATAACGTATAACGTATGACGTATCACGTATAAGGTATGACCTATAGCGCATAACGTATAGCGTATAACGCGTAACGTATAACGTATAACGTATAACGTATAACGTATAACGTATAACGTATAACGTATAACGTATAACGTATAACGTATAACGTATAACGTATAACGAATAACGTATAACGTATAACGTATAACGTATAACGTACAACGCATAACGTATAACGTATAACGTATAACGCATAACGTATAACGCATAACGTATAACGTATAACGTATAACGTATAACGTATAACGTTTAACGTATAACGTATAACGTATAACGTATAACGTATAACGTATAACGTATAACGTATAACGTATAACGAATAACGTATAACGTAAAACGTATAACGTATAACGTACAAGGTATAACGTATAACGTATAATGTATAACGTATAACGTGTAACGTATAACGTATAACGTATAACGTATAACGTATAACGTATAACGTACAACGTATCACGTATAACGTATATCCTATAACGCATAACGTATAACGTATAACGTATAACGTATAGCGTACAACGTATAACGTATAAAATGTAACGTCTAACGTTTAACGTATAACGTACAACGTATAACGTATAACGCATAACGTATAACGTACAACGTATAACGTATAACGTATAACGTATAACGTATAACGTATAACGTATAACGTATAACGTATAACGAATAACGTATAACGTATAACGTATAACGTATGACGTATCACGTATAAGGTATGACCTATAGCGCATAACGTATAGCGTATAACGCGTAACGTATAACGTATAACGTATAACGTATAACGTATAACGTATAACGTATAACGTATAACGTATAACGTATAACGTATAACGTATAACGTATAACGTATATCGTATAACGTATAACGTATAACGTATACCGTATAACGTATAACGTATAACGTATAACGTATAACGTATAACGTATAACTTATAACGTATAACGTATAACGTATAACGTGTAACGTATAACGTATAACGTATAACGTATAACGTATAACGTATAACGTATAACGTATAACGTATAACGTATAACGTATAACGTATAACGTATAACGTATAACGTATAACGTATAACGTATAACGTATAACGTGTAACGTATAACGTATAACGAATAACGTATAACGTATAACGTATAACGTATAACGTACAACGCATAACGTATAACGTATAACGTATAACGCATAACGTATAACGCATAACGTATAACGTATAACGTATAACGTATAACGTATAACGTATAACGTATAACGAATAACGTATAACGTATAACGTATAACGAATAACGTATAACGTATAACGTATAACGTATAACGTATAACGTATAACGTATAACGTATAACGTATAACGCATAACGTATACCGTATAACGTATAACGTATAACGTATAACGTATAACGTATACCGTATAACGTATAACGTATAACGTATAACGTATAACGTATAACGTATAACGCATAACGTATAACGCATAACGTATAACGTATAACGTATAACGTATAACGTATAACGTATAACGTATAACGAATAGCGTACAACGTATAACGTATAACGTATAACGTATAACGTATAACGTATAACGTATAACGTATAACGTATAACGTATAACGTATAACGTATAACGCATAACGTATACCGTATAACGTATAACGTATAACGTATAACGTATAACGTATACCGTATAACGTATAACGTATAACGTATAACGTATAACGTATAACCTATAACTTATAACGTATAACGTGTAACGTATAACGTGTAACGTATAACGTATAACGTATAACGTATAACGTATAACGTATAACGTATAACGTATAACGTATAACGTATAACGTATAACGTATAACGTATAACGTATAACGTATAACGTATAACGTATAACGTATAACGTACAACGTATCACGTATAACGTATATCCTATAACGCATAACGTATAACGTATAACGTATAACGTATAGCGTACAACGTATAACGTATAACGTATAACGTATAACGTATAACGTATAACGTATAACGTATAACGTATAACGTATAACGTATAACGTATAACGTACAACGTATCACGTATAACGTATATCCTATAACGCATAACGTATAACGTATAACGTATAACGTATAACGTATAACGTATAGCGTACAACGTATAACGTATAAAATGTAACTTCTAACGTTTAACGTATAACGTACAACGTATAACGTATAACGCATAACGTATAACGTACAACGTATAACGTATAACGTATAACGTATAACGTATAACGTATAACGTATAACGTGTAACGTATAACGTATAACGTATAACGTATAACGTATAACGTATAACGTATAACGTATAACGTATAACGTATAACGTATAACGTATAACGTATAACGTATAACGTATAACGTATAACGTACAAGGTATAACGTATAACGTATAATGTATAACGTATAACGTGTAACGTATAACGTATAACGTATAACGTCTAACGTATAACGTATAACGTACAACGTATCACGTATAACGTATATCCTATAACGCATAACGTATAACGTATAACGTATAACGTATAGCGTACAACGTATAACGTATAACGTATAACGTATAACGTATAACGTATAACGTATAACGTATAACGTATAACGTATAACGTATAACGTATAACGTATAACGCATAACGTATACCGTATAACGTATAACGTATAACGTATAACGTATAACGTATAACGTATAACGTATAACGAATAACGTATAACGTATAACGTATAACGTATGACGTATCACGTATAAGGTATGACCTATAGCGCATAACGTATAGCGTATAACGCGTAACGTATAACGTATAACGTATAACGTATAACGTATAACGTATAACGTATAACGTATAACGTATAACGTATAACGTATAACGTATAACGTATAACGTATAACGTATAACGTATAACGTATATCGTATAACGTATAACGTATAACGTATAACGTATAACGTATAACGTATAACGTATAACGTAAAACGTATAACGTATAACGTATAACGTATAACGTATAACGTATAACGTATAACGTATAACGTACAACGTATAACGTATAACGTATAACGTATAACGTATAACGTATAACGTATAACGTATAACGTATAACGTATAACGTATAACGTATACCGTATAACGTATAACGTATAACGTATAACGTATAACGTATAACGTATAACTTATAACGTATAACGTATAACGTATAACGTGTAACGTATAACGTATAACGTATAACGTATAACGTATAACGTATAACGTATAACGTATAACGTATAACGTATAACGTATAACGTGTAACGTATAACGTATAACGAATAACGTATAACGTATAACGTATAACGTATAACGTACAACGCATAACGTATAACGTATAACGTATAACGCATAACGTATAACGCATAACGTATAACGTATAACGTATAACGTATAACGTATAACGTATAACGTATAACGTATAACGAATAACGTATAACGTATAACGTATAACGTATGACGTATCACGTATAAGGTATGACCTATAGCGCATAACGTATAGCGTATAACGCGTAACGTATAACGTATAACGTATAACGTATAACGTATAACGTATAACGTATAACGTATAACGTATAACGTATAACGTATAACGTATAACGTATAACGTATAACGAATAACGTATAACGTATAACGTATAACGTATAACGTACAAGGTATAACGTATAACGTATAATGTATAACGTATAACGTGTAACGTATAACGTATAACGTATAACGTCTAACGTATAACGTATAACGTACAACGTATCACGTATAACGTATATCCTATAACGCATAACGTATAACGTATAACGTATAACGTATAGCCTACAACGTATAACGTATAACGTATAACGTATAACGTATAACGTATAACGTATAACGTATAACGTATAACGTATAACGTATAACGTATAACGTATAACGCATAACGTATACCGTATAACGTATAACGTATAACGTATAACGTATAACGTATACCGTATAACGTATAACGTATAACGTATAACGTATAACGTATAACGTATAACTTATAACGTATAACGTATAACGTATAACGTGTAACGTATAACGTATAACGTATAACGTATAACGTATAACGTATAACGTATAACGTATAACGTATAACGTATAACGTATAACGTATAACGTATAACGTATAACGTATAACGTCTAACGTATAACGTATAACGTATAACGTATAACGTATAACGTGTAACGTATAACGTATAACGAATAACGTATAACGTATAACGTATAACGTATAACGTACAACGCATAACGTATAACGTATAACGTATAACGCATAACGTATAACGCATAACGTATAACGTATAACGTATAACGTATAACGTATAACGTATAACGTATAACGAATAACGTATAACGTATAACGTATAACGTATGACGTATCACGTATAAGGTATGACCTATAGCGCATAACGTATAGCGTATAACGCGTAACGTATAACGTATAACGTATAACGTATAACGTATAACGTATAACGTATAACGTATAACGTATAACGTATAACGTATAACGTATAACGTATAACGTATAACGAATAACGTATAACGTATAACGTATAACGTATAACGTACAAGGTATAACGTATAACGTATAATGTATAACGTATAACGTGTAACGTATAACGTATAACATATAACGTATAACGTATAACGTATAACGTACAACGTATCACGTATAACGTATATCCTATAACGCATAACGTATAACGTATAACGTATAACGTATAGCGTACAACGTATAACGTATAAAATGTAACGTCTAACGTTTAACGTATAACGTACAACGTATAACGTATAACGCATAACGTATAACGTACAACGTATAACGTATAACGTATAACGTATAACGTATAACGTATAACGTATAACGTATAACGTATAACGTATAACGTATAACGTATAACGTATAACGTATAACGTATAACGTATAACGTATAACGTATAACGAATAACGTATAACGTATAACGTATAACGTATGACGTATCACGTATAAGGTATGACCTATAGCGCATAACGTATAGCGTATAACGCGTAACGTATAACGTATAACGTATAACGTATAACGTATAACGTATAACGTATAACGTATAACGTATAACGTATAACGTATAACGTATAACGTATAACGTATAACGTATAACGTATATCGTATAACGTATAACGTATAACGTATAACGTATAACGTATAACGTATAACGTATAACGTATAACGTATAACGTATAACGTATAACGTATAACGTGTAACGTATAACGTATAACGAATAACGTATAACGTATAACGTATAACGTATAACGTACAACGCATAACGTATAACGTATAACGTATAACGCATAACGTATAACGCATAACGTATAACGTATAACGTATAACGTATAACGTATAACGTTTAACGTATAACGTATAACGTATAACGTATAACGTATAACGTATAACGTATAACGTATAACGAATAACGTATAACGTATAACGTATAACGTATAACGTACAAGGTATAACGTATAACGTATAATGTATAACGTATAACGTGTAACGTATAACGTATAACGTATAACGTATAACGTATAACGTATAACGTATAACGTACAACGTATCACGTATAACGTATATCCTATAACGCATAACGTATAACGTATAACGTATAACGTATAGCGTACAACGTATAACGTATAAAATGTAACGTCTAACGTTTAACGTATAACGTACAACGTATAACGTATAACGCATAACGTATAACGTACAACGTATAACGTATAACGTATAACGTATAACGTATAACGTGTAACGTATAACGTATAACGTATAACGTATAACGTATAACGTATAACGTATAACGTATAACGTATAACGTATAACGTATAACGTATAACGTATAACGTATAACGTATAACGTCTAACGTATAACGTATAACGTATAACGTATAACGTATAACGTGTAACGTATAACGTATAACGAATAACGTATAACGTATAACGTATAACGTAAAACGTATAACGTACAACGCATAACGTATAACGTATAACGTATAACGCATAACGTATAACGCATAACGTATAACGTATAACGTATAACGTATAACGTATAACGTATAACGTATAACGAATAACGTATAACGTATAACGTATAACGTATGACGTATCACGTATAAGGTATGACCTATAGCGCATAACGTATAGCGTATAACGCGTAACGTATAACGTATAACGTATAACGTATAACGTATAACGTATAACGTATAACGTATAACGTATAACGTATAACGTATAACGTATAACGTATAACGTATAACGTATAACGAATAACGTATAACGTATAACGTATAACGTATAACGTACAAGGTATAACGTATAACGTATAATGTATAACGTATAACGTGTAACGTATAACGTATAACATATAACGTATAACGTATAACGTATAACGTACAACGTATCACGTATAACGTATATCCTATAACGCATAACGTATAACGTATAACGTATAACGTATAGCGTACAACGTATAACGTATAAAATGTAACGTCTAACGTTTAACGTATAACGTACAACGTATAACGCATAACGCATAACGTATAACGTACAACGTATAACGTATAACGTATAACGTATAACGTATAACGTATAACGTATAACGTATAACGTATAACGTATAACGTATAACGTATAACGTATAACGTATAACGTATAACGTATAACGTATAACGTATAACGAATAACGTATAACGTATAACGTATAACGTATGACGTATCACGTATAAGGTATGACCTATAGCGCATAACGTATAGCGTATAACGCGTAACGTATAACGTATAACGTATAACGTATAACGTATAACGTATAACGTATAACGTATAACGTATAACGTATAACGTATAACGTATAACGTATAACGTATAACGTATAACGTATATCGTATAACGTATAACGTATAACGTATAACGTATAACGTATAACGTATAACGTATAACGTATAACGTATAACGTATAACGTATAACGTATAACGTGTAACGTATAACGTATAACGAATAACGTATAACGTATAACGTATAACGTATAACGTACAACGCATAACGTATAACGTATAACGTATAACGCATAACGTATAACGCATAACGTATAACGTATAACGTATAACGTATAACGTATAACGTTTAACGTATAACGTATAACGTATAACGTATAACGTATAACGTATAACGTATAACGTATAACGAATAACGTATAACGTATAACGTATAACGTATAACGTACAAGGTATAACGTATAACGTATAATGTATAACGTATAACGTGTAACGTATAACGTATAACGTATAACGTATAACGTATAACGTATAACGTATAACGTACAACGTATCACGTATAACGTATATCCTATAACGCATAACGTATAACGTATAACGTATAACGTATAGCGTACAACGTATAACGTATAAAATGTAACGTCTAACGTTTAACGTATAACGTACAACGTATAACGTATAACGCATAACGTATAACGTACAACGTATAACGTATAACGTATAACGTATAACGTATAACGTATAACGTATAACGTATAACGTATAACGTATAACGTATAACGTATAACGTATAACGTATAACGTATAACGTATAACGAATAACGTATAACGTATAACGTATAACGTATGACGTATCACGTATAAGGTATGACCTATAGCGCATAAAGTATAGCGTATAACGCGTAACGTATAACGTATAACGTATAACGTATAACGTATAACGTATAACGTATAACGTATAACGTATAACGTATAACGTATAACGTATATCGTATAACGTATAACGTATAACGTATAACGTATAACGTATAACGTATAACGTATAACGTAAAACGTATAACGTATAACGTATAACGTATAACGTATAACGTATAACGTATAACGTATAACGTATAACGTATAACGTATAACGTATAACGTATAACGTATAACGTATAACGTATAACGTATAACGTATAACGTATAACGTATAACGTATAACGTATAACGTATAACGTATAACGTATAACGTATAACGTATAACGTATAACGTATAACGTATAACGTATAACGTATAACGTATAACGTATAACGTATAACGTATAACGTATAACGTATAACGTATAACGTATAACGTATAACGTATAACGTATAACGTATAACGTATAACGTATAACGTATAACGTATAACGTATAACGTATAACGTATAACGTATAACGTATAACGTATAACGTATAACGTATAACGTATAACGTATAACGTATAACGTATAACGTATAACGTATAACGTATAACGTATAACGCATAACGTATACCGTATAACGTATAACGCATAACGTATAACGTATAACGTATAACGTATAACGTATAACGTATAACGTATAACGTATAACGTATAACTTATAACGTAAAACGTATAACGTATTACGTATAACGAGTAACGTATAACGTATAACGTATAACGTATAACGTATAACGTATAACGTATAACGTATAACGTATAACGTATAACGTATAACGTATAACGTATAACGTATAACGTATAACGTATAACGTATAACGTATAACGTATAACGTATAACGTATAACGTATAACGTATAACGTATAACGTATAACGTATAACGTATAACGTATAACGTATAACATATAACGTATAACGTATAACGTATAACGTATAACGTATAACGTATAACGTATAACGTATAACGTATAACGTATAACGTATAACGTATAACGTATAACGTATAACGTATAACGTATAACGTATAACGTATAACGTATAACGTATAACGTATAACGTATAACGTATAACGTATAACGTATAACGTATAACGTATAACGTATAACGTATAACGTATAACGTATAACGTATAACGTATAACGTATAACGTATAACGTATAACGTATAACGTATAACCTATAACGTATAACGTATTCCGTATAACGTATAACGTATAACGTATAACGTATAACGTATAACGTATAACGTATAATGTATAACGTATAACGTATAACGTATAACGTAAAACGTATAACGTATAACGTATAACGTATGACGTATCACGTATAAGGTATGACCTATAACGCATTACGTATAGCGTATAACGCATAATGTATAACGTATAACGTATAACGTATAACGTATAACTTATAACGTAAAACGTATAACGTATAACGTATAACGTATAACGTATAACGTATAACGTATAACGTATAACGTATAACGTATAACGTATAACGTATAACGTATAACGTATAACGTATAACGTATAACGTATAACGTATAACGTATAACGTATAACGTATAACGTATAACGTATAACGTATAACCTATAACGTATAACGTATTCCGTATAACGTATAACGTATAACGTATAACGTATATCGTATAACGTATAACGTATAACGTATAACGTATAACGTATAACGTATAACGTATAACGTATAACGTATAACGTATAATGTATATCGTGTAACTTATAACGTATAACGTAAAACGTATAACGTATAACGTATAACGTATAACGTATAACGTATAACGTATAACGTATAACGTATAACGTATAACGTATAACGTATAACGTATAACGTATAACGTATAACGTATAACGTATAACGTATAACGTATAACGTATAACGTATAACGTATAACGTATAACGTATAACGTATAACGTATATCGTATAACGTATAACGTATAACGTATAACGTTTAACGTATAATGTATAACGTATAACGTATAACGTATAACGTATAACGTATAACGTATAACGTATAACGTATAACGTATAACCTATAACGTATAACGTATAACGAATAACGTATAACGTATAACGTATAACGTATAACGTATAACCTATAACGTATAACGTATAACGAATAACGTATAACGTATAACGTATAACGTATAACGTACAACGTATAACGAATAACGTATAACGTATAACGCATAACGTATAACGCATAACGTACAACGTATAACGTATAGCGTATAACGTATAACGTATAACGTATAACGTATAACGTCTAACGTCTAACGTATAACGTATAACGTATAACGTATAACGTATAACGTATAACGTTTAACGTATAACGTATAACGTATAACGTATAACGTATAACGTACAACGTATAACGTATAACGTACAACGTATAACGTAGAACGTATAACGTATAACGTATAACGTATAACGCATAACGTATCACGTATAAGGTATGACCTATAGCGCATAACGTATAGCGTATAACGCGTAACGTATAACGTATAACGTATAACGTATAACGTACAACGTATAACGCATAACGTATAACGCATAACGTACAACGTATAACGTATAGCGTATAACGTATAACGTATAACGTATAACGTATAACGTTTAACGTGTAACGTATAACGTATAAGGTATAACGTATAACGTATAACGTATAACGTATAACGTATAACGTATAACGTTTAACGTATAACGTATAACGAATAACGTATAACGTATAACGTATAACGTATGACGTATCACGTATATGGTATGACCTATAACGCATAACGTATAGCGTATAACGCATAACGTATAACGTATAACGTATAACGTATAACGTATAACGTATAACGTATAACGTATAACGTATAACGTATAACGTATAACGTATAACGTATAACGTATAACGTATAACGTAAAATTGTATTACATATTACGCATAACGAGTAACGTATAACGTATAACGTATAACGTATATCGTATAACGTATAACGTATAACGTATAACGTATAACGTATAACGTATAACGTATAACGTATAACGTATATCCTATAACGCATAACGTATAACGTATAACGTATAACGTATAACGTAAAACGTATAACGTATAACGTATAACGTATGACGTATCACGTATAAGATATGACCTATAACGCATTACGTATAGCGTATAACGCATAATGTATAACGTATAACGTATAACGTATAACGTATAACGTATAACTTATAACGTATAACGTATAACGTATAACGTATAACGTATAACGTATAACGTATAACTTATAACGTATAACGTATAACGTATAACGTATAACGTATAACGTATAACGTATAACGTATAACGTATAACGTATAATGTATAACGTATAACGTATAACGTATAACGCATTACGTATAGCGTATAACGCATAATGTATAACGTATAACTTATAACCTATAACGTAAAACGTATAATGTATAACGTATAACGTATAACTTATAACGTACAACGTATAACGTATAACGTATAACGTATAACGCATAACGTATAACGCATAACCTAAAACGTATTACATATTACGTATAACGAGTAACGTATAACGTATAACGTATAACGTATAACGTGTAACGTATAACGTATAACGTATAACGCATAACGTATAACGTATAACGTATAACGCATAACGTATAACGCATAACGTATAACGTATAACGTATAACGTATAACGTATAACGTATAACGTATAACGTATAACGTATAACGTATAACGTATAACGTATAACGTATAACGTATAACGTATAACGTATAACGTATAACGTATAACGTATAACGTATAACGTATAACGAATAACGTATAACGTATAACGTATAACGTATAACGTATAACGTATAACGTATAACGTATAACGTATAACGTAAAACGTATAACGTATAACGTATAACGTATATCCTATAACGTATAACGTATAACGTATAACGTATAACGTAAAACGTATAACGTATAACGTATAACGTATGACGTATCACGTATAAGATATGACCTATAACGCATTACGTATAGCGTATAACGCATAATGTATAACGTATAAGGTATAACGTATAACGTATAACTTATAACGTATAACGTATAACGTATAACGTATAACGTGTAACGTATAACGTATAACGTATAACGTATAATGTATAACGTATAACGTATAACGTATAACGCATTACGTATAGCGTATAACGCATAATGTATAACGTATAACTTATAACGTATAACGTAAAACGTATAATGTATAACGTATAACGTATAACTTATAACGTATAACGTATAACGTATAACGTATAATGTATAACGTATAACGTATAACGTATAACGTAAAACGTATAACGTATAACGTATAACGTATGACGTATCACGTATAAGGTATGACCTATAACGCATTACGTATAGCGTATAACGCATAATGTATAACGTATAACGTATAACGTATAACGTATAACTTATAACGTAAAACGTATAACGTATAACGTATAACGTATAACGTATAACGTATAACGTATAACGTATAACGTATAACGTATAACGTATAACGTATAACGTATAACGTATAACGTATAACGTGTAACGTATAACGTATAACGAATAACGTATAACGTATAACGTATAACGTATAACGTACAACGCATAACGTATAACGTATAACGTATAACGCATAACGTATAACGCATAACGTATAACGTATAACGTATAACGTAGAACGTATAACGTATAACGTATAACGAATAACGTATAACGTATAACGTATAACGAATAACGTATAACGTATAACGTATAACGTATAACGTACAACGTATCACGTATAACGTATATCCTATAACGCATAACGTATAACGTATAACGTATAACGTATAGCGTACAACGTATAACGTATAACGTATAACGTATAACGAATAACGTATAACGTATAACGTATAACGAATAACGTATAACGTATAACGTATAACGTATAACGTATAACGCATAACGTATACCGTATAACGTATAACGTATAACGTATAACGTATAACGTATACCGTATAACGTATAACGTATAACGTATAACGTATAACGTATAACGTATAACGTATAACGTATAACGTGTAACGTATAACGTGTAACGTATAACGTATAACGTATAACGTATAACGTATAACGTATAACGTATAACGTATAACGTATAACGTATAACGTATAACGTATAACGTATAACGTATAACGTATAACGTATAACGTATAACGTATAACGTATAACGTACAACGTATCACGTATAACGTATATCCTATAACGCATAACGTATAACGTATAACGTATAACGTATAGCGTACAACGTATAACGTATAACGTATAACGTATAACGTATAACGTATAACGTATAACGTATAACGTATAACGTATAACGTATAACGTATAACGTATAACGTATAACGTACAACGTATCACGTATAACGTATATCCTATAACGCATAACGTATAACGTATAACGTATAACGTATAGCGTACAACGTATAACGTATAAAATGTAACGTCTAACGTTTAACGTATAACGTACAACGTATAACGTATAACGCATAACGTATAACGTATAACGTATAACGTATAACGTACAACGTATCACGTATAACGTATATCCTATAACGCATAACGTATAACGTATAACGTATAACGTATAGCGTACAACGTATAACGTATAAAATGTAACGTCTAACGTTTAACGTATAACGTACAACGTATAACGTATAACGCATAACGTATAACGTACAACGTATAACGTATAACGTATAACGTATAACGTATAACGTATAACGTATAACGTATAACGTATAACGAATAACGTATAACGTATAACGTATAACGTATGACGTATCACGTATAAGGTATGACCTATAGCGCATAACGTATAGCGTATAACGCGTAACGTATAACGTATAACGTATAACGTATAACGTATAACGTATAACGTATAACGTATAACGTATAACGTATAACGTATAACGTATAACGTATAACGTATAACGTATAACGTATAACGTATAACGTGTAACGTATAACGTATAACGAATAACGTATAACGTATAACGTATAACGTATGACGTATCACGTATAAGGTATGACCTATAGCGCATAACGTATAGCGTATAACGCGTAACGTATAACGTATAACGTATAACGTATAACGTATAACGTATAACCTATAACGTATAACGTATAACGTATAACGTATAACGTATAACGTATATCGTATAACGTATAACGTATAACGTATAACGTATATCCTATAACGCATAACGTATAACGGATAACGTATAACGTATATCGTATAACGTATAACGTATAACGTATAACGTATAACGTATAACGTATAACGTATAACGTATAACGTATAACGTATAACGTATAACGTATAACGTATAACGTATAACGTATATCCTATAACGCATAACGTATAACGTATAACGTATAACGTATAACGTAAAACGTATAACGTATAACGTATAACGTATATCCTATAACGCATAACGTATAACGTATAACGTATAACGTATAACGTATAACGTAAAACGTATAACGTATAACGTATAACGTATGACGTATCACGTATAAGATATGACCTATAACGCATTACGTATAGCGTATAACGCATAATGTATAACGTATAAGGTATAACGTATAACGTATAACTTATAACGTATAACGTATAACGTATAACGTATAACGTGTAACGTATAACGTATAACGTATAACGTATAATGTATAACGTATAACGTATAAAGTATAACGCATTACGTATAGCGTATAACGCATAATGTATAACGTATAACTTATAACGTATAACGTAAAACGTATAATGTATAACGTATAACGTATAACTTATAACGTATAACGTATAACGTATAACGTATAATGTATAACGTATAACGTATAACGTATAACGTAAAACGTATAACGTATAACGTATAACGTATGACGTATCACGTATAAGGTATGACCTATAACGCATTACGTATAGCGTATAACGCATAATGTATAACGTATAACGTATAACGTATAACGTATAACTTATAACGTAAAACGTATAACGTATAACGTATAACGTATAACGTATAACGTATAACGTATAACGTATAACGTATAACGTATAACGTATAACGTATAACGTATAACGTATAACGTATAACGTATAACGTATAACGTATAACGTATAACGTATAACGTATAACCTATAACGTATAACGTATTCCGTATAACGTATAACGTATAACGTATAACGTATATCGTATAACGTATAACGTATAACGTATAACGTATAACGTATAACGTATAACGTATAACGTTTAACGTATAATGTATATCGTGTAACTTATAACGTATAACGTAAAACGTATAACGTATAACGTATAACGTATAACGTATAACGTATAACGTATAACGTATAACGTATAACGTATAACGTATAACGTATAACGTAAAACGTATAACGTATAACGTATAACGTATATCCTATAACGCATAACGTATAACGTATAACGTATAACGTATAACGTAAAACGTATAACGTATAACGTATAACGTATGACGTATCACGTATAAGATATGACCTATAACGCATTACGTATAGCGTATAACGCATAATGTATAACGTATAAGGTATAACGTATAACGTATAACTTATAACGTATAACGTATAACGTATAACGTATAACGTTTAACGTATAATGTATATCGTGTAACGTGTAACGTATAACGTATAACGAATAACGTATAACGTATAACGTATAACGTATGACGTATAACGTATAAAATGTAACGTCTAACGTTTAACGTATAACGTACAACGTATAACGTATAACGCATAACGTATAACGTATAACGTATAACGTATAACGTACAACGTATCACGTATAACGTATATCCTATAACGCATAACGTATAACGTATAACGTATAACGTATAGCGTACAACGTATAACGTATAAAATGTAACGTCTAACGTTTAACGTATAACGTACAACGTATAACGTATAACGCATAACGTATAACGTACAACGTATAACGTATAACGTATAACGTATAACGTATAACGTATAACGTATAACGTATAACGTATAACGAATAACGTATAACGTATAACGTATAACGTATGACGTATCACGTATAAGGTATGACCTATAGCGCATAACGTATAGCGTATAACGCGTAACGTATAACGTATAACGTATAACGTATAACGTATAACGTATAACGTATAACGTATAACGTATAACGTATAACGTATAACGTATAACGTATAACGTATAACGTATAACGTATAACGTGTAACGTATAACGTATAACGAATAACGTATAACGTATAACGTATAACGTATGACGTATCACGTATAAGGTATGACCTATAGCGCATAACGTATAGCGTATAACGCGTAACGTATAACGTATAACGTATAACGTATAACGTATAACGTATAACCTATAACGTATAACGTATAACGTATAACGTATAACGTATAACGTATATCGTATAACGTATAACGTATAACGTATAACGTATATCCTATAACGCATAACGTATAACGGATAACGTATAACGTATATCGTATAACGTATAACGTATAACGTATAACGTATAACGTATAACGTATAACGTATAACGTATAACGTATAACGTATAACGTATAACGTATAACGTATAACGTATAACGTATAACGTATATCCTATAACGCATAACGTATAACGTATAACGTATAACGTATAACGTAAAACGTATAACGTATAACGTATAACGTATATCCTATAACGCATAACGTATAACGTATAACGTATAACGTATAACGTATAACGTAAAACGTATAACGTATAACGTATAACGTATGACGTATCACGTATAAGATATGACCTATAACGCATTACGTATAGCGTATAACGCATAATGTATAACGTATAAGGTATAACGTATAACGTATAACTTATAACGTATAACGTATAACGTATAACGTATAACGTGTAACGTATAACGTATAACGTATAACGTATAATGTATAACGTATAACGTATAACGTATAACGCATTACGTATAGCGTATAACGCATAATGTATAACGTATAACTTATAACGTATAACGTAAAACGTATAATGTATAACGTATAACGTATAACTTATAACGTATAACGTATAACGTATAACGTATAATGTATAACGTATAACGTATAACGTATAACGTAAAACGTATAACGTATAACGTATAACGTATGACGTATCACGTATAAGGTATGACCTATAACGCATTACGTATAGCGTATAACGCATAATGTATAACGTATAACGTATAACGTATAACGTATAACTTATAACGTAAAACGTATAACGTATAACGTATAACGTATAACGTATAACGTATAACGTATAACGTATAACGTATAACGTATAACGTATAACGTATAACGTATAACGTATAACGTATAACGTATAACGTATAACGTATAACGTATAACGTATAACGTATAACGTATAACGTATAACCTATAACGTATAACGTATTCCGTATAACGTATAACGTATAACGTATAACGTATATCGTATAACGTATAACGTATAACGTATAACGTATAACGTATAACGTATAACGTATAACGTTTAACGTATAATGTATATCGTGTAACTTATAACGTATAACGTAAAACGTATAACGTATAACGTATAACGTATAACGTATAACGTATAACGTATAACGTATAACCTATAACGTATAACGTATAACGTATAACGTAAAACGTATAACGTATAACGTATAACGTATATCCTATAACGCATAACGTATAACGTATAACGTATAACGTATAACGTAAAACGTATAACGTATAACGTATAACGTATGACGTATCACGTATAAGATATGACCTATAACGCATTACGTATAGCGTATAACGCATAATGTATAACGTATAAGGTATAACGTATAACGTATAACTTATAACGTATAACGTATAACGTATAACGTATAACGTTTAACGTATAATGTATATCGTGTAACTTATAACGTATAACGTAAAACGTATAACGTATAACGTATAACGTATAACGTATAACGTATAACGTATAACGTATAACGTATAACGTATAACGTATAACGTATAACGTAAAACGTTTAACGTATAACGTATAACGTATATCCTATAACGCATAACGTATAACGTATAACGTATAACGTATAACGTAAAACGTATAACGTATAACGTATAACGTATGACGTATCACGTATAAGATATGACCTATAACGCATTACGTATAGCGTATAACGCATAATGTATAACGTATAAGGTATAACGTATAACGTATAACTTATAACGTATAACGTATAACGTATAACGTATAAAGTGTAACGTATAACGTATAACGTATAACGTAAAACGTATAACGTATAACGTATAACGTATGACGTATCACGTATAAGATATGACCTATAACGCATTACGTATAGCGTATAACGCATAATGTATAACGTATAAGGTATAACGTATAACGTATAACGTATAACGTATAACGTATAATGTATAACGTATAACGTATAACGTATAACGTAAAACGTATAACGTATAACGTATAACGTATGACGTATCACGTATAAGGTATGACCTATAACGCATTACGTATAGCGTATAACGCATAATGTATAACGTATAACGTATAACGTATAACGTATAACTTATAACGTAAAACGTATAACGTATAACGTATAACGTATAACGTATAACGTATAACGTATAACGTATAACGTATAACGTATAACGTATAACGTATAACGTATAACGTATAACGTATAACGTGTAACGTATAACGTATAACGAATAACGTATAACGTATAACGTATAACGTATAACGTACAACGCATAACGTATAACGTATAACGTATAACGCATAACGTATAACGCATAACGTATAACGTATAACGTATAACGTATAACGTATAACGTATAACGTATAACGAATAACGTATAACGTATAACGTATAACGAATAACGTATAACGTATAACGTATAACGTATAACGTACAACGTATCACGTATAACGTATATCCTATAACGCATAACGTATAACGTATAACGTATAACGTATAGCGTACAACGTATAACGTATAACGTATAACGTATAACGAATAACGTATAACGTATAACGTATAACGAATAACGTATAACGTATAACGTATAACGTATAACGTATAACGTATAACGTATAACGTATAACGTATAACGCATAACGTATACCGTATAACGTATAACGTATAACGTATAACGTATAACGTATACCGTATAACGTATAACGTATAACGCATAACGTATAACGTATAACGTATAACGCATAACGTATAACGTATAACGTATAACGCATAACGTATAACGCATAACGTATAACGTATAACGTATAACGTATAACGTATAACGTATAACGTATAACGTATAACGTATAACGTATAACGTATAACGTATAACGTATAACGTATAACGTATAACGTATAACGTATAACGTATAACGTATAACGTATAACGTATAACGTATAACGTATAACGTATAACGTAAAACGTATAACGTATAACGTATAACGTATAACGTATAACGTATAACGTAAAACGTATAACGTATAACGTATAACGTATATCCTATAACGTATAACGTAAAACGTATAACGTATAACGTATAACGTATATCCTATAACGTATAACGTATAACGTATAACGTATAACGTAAAACGTATAACGTATAACGTATAACGTATGACGTATCACGTATAAGATATGACCTATAACGCATTACGTATAACTTATAACGTATAACGTATAACGTATAACGTATAACGTGTAACGTATAACGTATAACGTATAACGTATAATGTATAACGTATAACGTATAACGTATAACGCATTACGTATAGCGTATAACGCATAATGTATAACGTATAACTTATAACGTATAACGTAAAACGTATAATGTATAACGTATAACGTATAACTTATAACGTATAACGTATAACGTATAACGTATAATGTATAACGTATAACGTATAACGTATAACGTAAAACGTATAACGTATAACGTATAACGTATGACGTATCACGTATAAGGTATGACCTATAACGCATTACGTATAGCGTATAACGCATAATGTATAACGTATAACGTATAACGTATAACGTATAACTTATAACGTAAAACGTATAACGTATAACGTATAACGTATAACGTATAACGTATAACGTATAACGTATAACGTATAACGTATAACGTATAACGTATAACGTATAACGTATAACGTATAACGTGTAACGTATAACGTATAACGAATAACGTATAACGTATAACGTATAACGTATAACGTACAACGCATAACGTATAACGTATAACGTATAACGCATAACGTATAACGCATAACGTATAACGTATAACGTATAACGTAGAACGTATAACGTATAACGTATAACGAATAACGTATAACGTATAACGTATAACGAATAACGTATAACGTATAACGTATAACGTATAACGTACAACGTATCACGTATAACGTATATCCTATAACGCATAACGTATAACGTATAACGTATAACGTATAGCGTACAACGTATAACGTATAACGTATAACGTATAACGAATAACGTATAACGTATAACGTATAACGAATAACGTATAACGTATAACGTATAACGTATAACGTATAACGTATAACGTATAACGTATAACGTATAACGCATAACGTATACCGTATAACGTATAACGTATAACGTATAACGTATAACGTATACCGTATAACGTATAACGTATAACGTATAACGTATAACGTATAACGTATAACGCATAACGTATAACGTATAACGTATAACGCATAACGTATAACGCATAACGCATAACGTATAACGCATAACGTATAACGTATAACGTATAACGTATAACGTATAACGTATAACGTATAACGTATAACGTATAACGTATAACGTATAACGTATAACGTATAACGTATAACGTATAACGTATAACGTATAACGTATAACGTATAACGTATAACGTATAACGTATAACGTATAACGTGTAACGTATAACGTATAACGAATAACGTATAACGTATAACGTATAACGTATAACGTACAACGCATAACGTATAACGTATATCGTATAACGCATAACGTATAACGCATAACGTATAACGTATAACGTATAACGTATAACGTATAACGTATAACGTATAACGAATAACGTATAACGTATAACGTATAACGAATAACGTATAACGTATAACGTATAACGTATAACGTATAACGTATAACGTATAACGTATAACGTATAACGCATAACGTATACCGTATAACGTATAACGTATAACGTATAACGTATAACGTATACCGTATAACGTATAACGTATAACGTATAACGTATAACGTATAACGTATAACGCATAACGTGTAACGCATAACGTATAACGTATAACGTATAACGTATAACGTATAACGTATAACGTATAACGAATAGCGTACAACGTATAACGTATAACGTATAACGTATAACGTATAACGTATAACGTATAACGTATAACGTATAACGTATAACGTATAACGTATAACGCATAACGTATACCGTATAACGTATAACGTATAACGTATAACGTATAACGTATACCGTATAACGTATAACGTATAACGTATAACGTATAACGTATAACGTATAACTTATAACGTATAACGTGTAACGTATAACGTGTAACGTATAACGTATAACGTATAACGTATAACGTATAACGTATAACGTATAACGTATAACGTATAACGTATAACGTATAACGTATAACGTATAACGTATAACGTATAACGTATAACGTATAACGTATAACGTATAACGTACAACGTATCACGTATAACGTATATCCTATAACGCATAACGTATAACGTATAACGTATAACGTATAGCGTACAACGTATAACGTATAACGTATAACGTATAACGTATAACGTATAACGTATAACGTATAACGTATAACGTATAACGTATAACGTATAACGTATAACGTACAACGTATCACGTATAACGTATATCCTATAACGCATAACGTATAACGTATAACGTATAACGTATAGCGTACAACGTATAACGTATAAAATGTAACGTCTAACGTTTAACGTATAACGTACAACGTATAACGTATAACGCATAACGTATAACGTATAACGTATAACGTATAACGTACAACGTATCACGTATAACGTATATCCTATAACGCATAACGTATAACGTATAACGTATAACGTATAGCGTACAACGTATAACGTATAAAATGTAACGTCTAACGTTTAACGTATAACGTACAACGTATAACGTATAACGCATAACGTATAACGTACAACGTATAACGTATAACGTATAACGTATAACGTATAACGTATAACGTATAACGTATAACGTATAACGAATAACGTATAACGTATAACGTATAACGTATGACGTATCACGTATAAGGTATGACCTATAGCGCATAACGTATAGCGTATAACGCGTAACGTATAACGTATAACGTATAACGTATAACGTATAACGTATAACGTATAACGTATAACGTATAACGTATAACGTATAACGTATAACGTATAACGTATAACGTATATCGTATAACGTATAACGTATAACGTATAACGTATAACGTATAACGTATAACGTATAACGTAAAACGTATAACGTATAACGTATAACGTATAACGTATAACGTATAACGTATAACGTATAACGTATAACGTATAACGTATAACGTATAACGTATAACGTATAACGTATAACGTATAACGTATAACGTATAACGTATAACGTATAACGTATAACGTATAACGCATAACGTATACCGTATAACGTATAACGTATAACGTATAACGTATAACGTATACCGTATAACGTATAACGTATAACGTATAACGTATAACGTATAACGTATAACTTATAACGTATAACGTATAACGTATAACGTGTAACGTATAACGTATAACGTATAACGTATAACGTATAACGTATAACGTATAACGTATAACGTATAACGTATAACGTATAACGTATAAAGTATAACGTATAACGTATAACGTATAACGTATAACGTATAACGTATAACGTGTAACGTATAACGTATAACGAATAACGTATAACGTATAACGTATAACGTATAACGTACAACGCATAACGTATAACGTATAACGTATAACGTATAACGTATAACGTATAACGTATAACGAATAGCGTACAACGTATAACGTATAACGTATAACGTATAACGTATAACGTATAACGTATAACGTATAACGTATAACGTATAACGTATAACGTATAACGCATAACGTATACCGTATAACGTATAACGTATAACGTATAACGTATAACGTATACCGTATAACGTATAACGTATAACGTATAACGTATAACGTATAACGTATAACTTATAACGTATAACGTGTAACGTATAACGTGTAACGTATAACGTATAACGTATAACGTATAACGTATAACGTATAACGTATAACGTATAACGTATAACGTATAACGTATAACGTATAACGTATAACGTATAACGTATAACGTATAACGTATAACGTATAACGTATAACGTACAACGTATCACGTATAACGTATATCCTATAACGCATAACGTATAACGTATAACGTATAACGTATAGCGTACAACGTATAACGTATAACGTATAACGTATAACGTATAACGTATAACGTATAACGTATAACGTATAACGTATAACGTATAACGTATAACGTATAACGTATAACGTACAACGTATCACGTATAACGTATATCCTATAACGCATAACGTATAACGTATAACGTATAACGTATAGCGTACAACGTATAACGTATAAAATGTAACGTCTAACGTTTAACGTATAACGTACAACGTATAACGTATAACGCATAACGTATAACGTATAACGTATAACGTATAACGTACAACGTATCACGTATAACGTATATCCTATAACGCATAACGTATAACGTATAACGTATAACGTATAGCGTACAACGTATAACGTATAAAATGTAACGTCTAACGTTTAACGTATAACGTACAACGTATAACGTATAACGCATAACGTATAACGTACAACGTATAACGTATAACGTATAACGTATAACGTATAACGTATAACGTATAACGTATAACGTATAACGAATAACGTATAACGTATAACGTATAACGTATGACGTATCACGTATAAGGTATGACCTATAGCGCATAACGTATAGCGTATAACGCGTAACGTATAACGTATAACGTATAACGTATAACGTATAACGTATAACGTATAACGTATAACGTATAACGTATAACGTATAACGTATAACGTATAACGTATAACGTATATCGTATAACGTATAACGTATAACGTATAACGTATAACGTATAACGTATAACGTATAACGTAAAACGTATAACGTATAACGTATAACGTATAACGTATAACGTATAACGTATAACGTATAACGTATAACGTATAACGTATAACGTATAACGTATAACGTATAACGTATAACGTATAACGTATAACGTATAACGTATAACGTATAACGTATAACGTATAACGCATAACGTATACCGTATAACGTATAACGTATAACGTATAACGTATAACGTATACCGTATAACGTATAACGTATAACGTATAACGTATAACGTATAACGTATAACTTATAACGTATAACGTATAACGTATAACGTGTAACGTATAACGTATAACGTATAACGTATAACGTATAACGTATAACGTATAACGTATAACGTATAACGTATAACGTATAACGTATAAAGTATAACGTATAACGTATAACGTATAACGTATAACGTATAACGTATAACGTGTAACG